>NC_056730.1:263845354-264145354 GCF_019279795.1 Protopterus annectens | reverse complement strand
GATAAGAATGAGATATATGACCGCAGGCACCGCCAATGGAGGTGAGGGGCTCAATTAACATACGTGTACCGTTACCCCCCCCAGCCAAACAGGTGAAACATACAAACAAACACACAAACAAAGTAAACAATCCAATGCTCCCCAAACCACAGGCAGAATACAACCAGTGGGGGAAATACTGTGGACCCGATAAGTCTAAGACAGATATGTTCCTTGTGGGACAACCCAAAAAGTTTGGTTATTTGGATTTCTGTCAGACCATCGTCTCATCAAGGTAGGGCACGTATGTACTTGGACTACAAGGATGGGGAAGCCTGATGACCCATGGGTTGAGACAACATATGAGATGAGTCCTGAGAAGTGGAGAGTGGGCAGTGTGTAGTGGTGTGGTTAGACCCGACCTGCACCCAGAGAAAGGATGAGTGCTACAGAGGAGGAGCGGGGGGGGGGGAACTATGGGTATGAAATTATAGATTGAGGCATGCAGGTGTTGGTTGGAGAAGTTCTAATCAGACTGCCTTGTGGAAGTAAGCAAGAGTGTGAATTGGGCAGAGCTGTCACCTAACGAGCAGCTATTCCTGGTACGAGTCCCACTGCAGCACAGTCTATTTTACATGGCAAAGCATGGTATAACCAGATTTGATGTTGCAAAACCCACTAAATAACACCAAAGAACACATGGTAGCAGCACCCCACTGTAGGCATGTAAGCCATTCTATTTGGCATCACAACTTATTATTGTTAGCCTCACCCCCACCCAGGGGTGTGAGTGTCCAAATCTACCTCCAAATCCAGTGTATATGCACAGCTGTTGCTGTAGAATAAATGGCCAGCTGTGGACTTTCCCTTCAGCTGTCCTGCAAATCCCTGGCTATTTCCCATACTGTCTTTCCCTCATTGTGCCCCTTTAACACCACTTAGCTATCGACCCCTTTTTATTTTCTTTTGAAAGTTTAAAGTTACAATTAGGTGACACCCTTTTTCCCAACTAAATTGTCAGAAGCTGGAACTCACTGCCCACATATATTACCTCAGCTGTCTCAAAGGACACATTTAAAAAACACTTGTAGGAACAACTCAAGCACACTTGGATCTGCACATGCTCACCACCTGGCTAAATCCTCCTACCCCTTACACTTTATACCGCTTCATCAACCATGAAACTAACACCTCTTTGTCCTGCCTTGCATGCATATCCCAACATCCGTTAACCCTGCCCTATTGCAACTCAACCAATCATTCCCACAACCTCATATACAGTTACAATGTCTCCTCCTCTACCTAACTACCTACCTACTCCTTCACTATTCACGTCTTCTCTACCACACAAGTATGGAATAACTAAATCTAACTTGAATACATGAGTGTATGCTATCCACAACTGTTAAAATGGAATCTAACGTCACCTTAAACCGACCTTTGTCAACCGTCATACAGGACATGTAAACTTTAACTAAGCATGAATATTACCTACAAGTTAACTTAAACTAAGCATGAATAATATGTTACTTTGCTATGTTAAGTCTGTCACTCTCTATGAATGTGAACACCTCTGTATTACTTGTAATGATGAGCTAAGTCTTACTGTGGCGCCTGTCTCCCCGGGCCTCTGCTGATAATGGACAAGCATCCAGTCGGAGTTTCCCAGTCAACAAATGTAAATTAAATAAAGTAGCATGGGGGTAAGCGGGAGTAAGCATGTTTAAGCAGCAGTAAGTGGGTTTATGCCTGTTTGGGCAGTGGTAAGCAATGCCTACAGTGGTTAAGCAATGTAGAAGCTAACTCAATGTAAGAAGCTGTAACCAGAGATTAGCATTGCTTACCCTCATGCAAACCAGCACAAACACGCTTACTATTGCACAAAAGTGCCTTAGTCACTCTGTAGCCAGTAGCTGTCATCATGCCCAGCAACAAATTAATCTGCACCCCCAAGTTGAAATCCCCGGACCCTGCACACTATAGTCAAAGTGAGCTATCACTAAGCCATGGCAGATACAGATACAGTTGCTGTTATCACAAACATATCATCCAGCACAGTCATTCAACAGTATAGGAAATGTATTGCTACTAAACCAGCATGGCTCCTGATGCCAAACAGCAGGACTAAACGCCTCCCAAACACAAGTATGCTTGTTCTGGAAGTTAAAGGCAAAAGCAACAAGCTGCTACTAAGTCAACACAGTTCCTAATTCCAAGCAGCAGAACTAAACACCTCCAATAAGCACAGTCGGAGAGGTGAAACTTATCAAAGATAAACTCAGCCAGATAGCCAAACTCACTGAAGCAGGTCTTTTTAAATTCCAAAGGGATAAGCAAACAAGACGCCAATAAACGAACGACTTCAATTTTATTAAGCACCACGATACTGCTTTTCGTTGGTGCCCTGCACTAACTTCTTCTGACTTTGAAAAATAACAACTCACACTTAAGTGCTGATACATTTAAAGCTACTGCAAGCAAAGTCTATTACAAAACACATCCTCCAATTACCTTAAAGGAACAGGCCCAAGTAGCTTCAATCTAACTAAAATGTTCCTATCCCATAAACACACAATATAAAAAGTTGTATGTGATATAAAATATACAACTGTAAAACTAATACTGTTCCTTACATAGCACTTAAATAATGCAATCAGCAGTTAATAATATTATAAAAGCACACTTACTTTGAACCAAATACGCATAATAATACTGACACATTAAAATAAATAAAAAAAGCATGCCATAATATTTCAAATATTGATAAAAAGACATTCCATCTACCAAACATGGTATAAAATATATATCTCAAGATCATTCAGCTGGTCCTATGTCCAAATCACACCCGATGTTATACCCCCCCATGCATCATCTTTCCAAACTCCTCAGCTTAAGGACACAGCTGATAGATAACATACTATTGAGGCTGGGGTGATGGTAGGCTTTAAGTCTCAACTGCCACATAAGCGCCTTCATTTCTAATTTCAGGGATTCAGTCCCCCCCCAATTCACATAGTTCAACTGGTCAATGATCATAAATGTAAAATCATGGCCAGGGTGATTGTAGACATGACTTGCTAGGGCATTCTCCAGTTTAATCTTCTTCATGGCATATAAATGTTGGTACATGCGTTCATTCAATCTCCTGTCCGTCTTGCCCACATAAAAAACTGGGCATGACAAACAAGAAGTGAGATACACCACGTGTGTCGATGCACAATTGTATCTCCCTTTGATAAGGTACTTGGTGTCCCTAATCATGAAATATGTGCCCGACTTCACATATCTACAATGTTTGCACATATTGCACTTATACATGCCAGCTTTTGGAGTCATGTTGCCACCTTTCCTTTCTAACATGTTCTTGATATTCAGACCCCTCCTGAATGTAATCTTTGGGGCTGGCCGTAAATTATTGGGTCCTGTTAGTTCAGTTGGCAACAAACCCCAGTTTTTCTGGATGATGGATACTATAGCTCTAGCATCCATGCTAAAGGTAGTAATGAAACTGCAATGGTATACACCTCTAAGTTGGCTGTCACTCTTGGGGTAGCTATTCTCCGAGACAGAGTGACCCAAAATGGGTTGAAAATAGCCCATTTCCCTTTTGGATCTAACCTCTAGACACAAATCCACAACCAACTCCTCAGTGTAGCCCCTACATAAAAATTTGATATGAACCGGCACTCTTCCTGGAAGTCACCATCTCTCAAGACCATTCTGGCTGCCCTCACAAATTGGCCTTTTACTATTGATCTCTTCTAATGTTCACTATCAAAATGCAAATAAGAATTGGAAAAAGTGGGCTTGCGATGAATTTTGCCTAAAAACTGGTTCTGGTTGCAGTCCTTGAATAATTCCACATCTAAGTATGCTATTCTGTCTGTGTCGAAGGTAGAGGTAAACTTTAAGAAATCCGTGGACTTGATGAACATCTCCACCAGGTCATTGGCCACCGAAGAGTTGCCCTTGAGAATAATACAAATGTCATCCAAGAAACGGGTATATAAGGATGCTCATTCTAGGAAGATAGAGTTAGTAAACATGAATTCCTTCTCCCAGTGGGCCATGACCAAGTTGGCCACACTCGCCCCACATGGTGAGCTATGGGGACTCCAACTAACTGATAGAACCATCTATCATTGAAGGAGAAGTAGTTACATGTTAAAATGATGTCCAATAGGTCTTTTACCATTGACGTTTCACTCGCTGGTGCCTGCTTTGCGGTCATTTCCAACTCAATCCATTCCACCGCTACATCATGTGGAATGAATGAGTACAGGTCAACAACATCTACCATCAGAAAGTGGTAATCAGGACTGTACGAAATGTTTTTCACCTTCCCCAAAAAGGGCCAGGAATCTTTAGAAATATATGATTCACTAGCCACATATTTTTTTTAGAATGTGATCCACAACTTTGGCTGCTGTGTATGTTACACACCCTCTAGCACTCACCAACTGGCGCATGGGAGGGTCTCTAATGTTTTTGTGGATTTTCGGGTTCCCGAACAAAACAGGTACTTGAGGCGATGCACAGTAAATGAAGTTAAAAATTTCCTGGTCAATGGATTCATTAATAAACATGTCTTCATAATAAGACCAAACTTTTGCCAGATTTACATTCAACTCAGTCTTGGACACCTCTTGGTAAGTTTCAGAAGACAAAATTGCTGACATTCTGTTGTTATAATCATCTATGTCCATTGCAACAAGGCCGCCTCCCTTGTCGGGTTGCATAATTCTGACTAAAGAGGCACATAATTCATTAAAATCCACCCTTTCTTCTTTGGTAATATTAAAATACATCACAGACCTAGACTGTAGCAAATGTCGAAAATCCAAATCACACATTTGCTCAAATGCCCCCAACATAGGGTGGATAGGTGGATTGTATGTAGTAGGTACATGAAAAGTATTCTTTTGGTACTCATGGTCCCCCATCAACAAACATAAGTTTAATTTCCTGACAAACAATTTAAGATCCAAAATGGATCTGGCCACACAGGCTCTTCTAGATGGAACATAAGAAATTCCTTTAGCCAAGAAATCAACTAATGTTGTCAGCCGTCATATAGGACATGTAAACTTTAACTAAGCATGAATATTACCTACAAGTTAACTTAAACTAAGCATGAATAATATGTTACTTTGCTATGTTAAGTCTGTCACTCTCTATGAATGTGAACACTTCTGTATTACTTGTAATGATGAACTGAGTCTTACTGTGGAGCCTGTCGCCCCGGGCCTCCACTGATAATGGACAAGCATCCAGTTGGAGTTTCCCAGTCAACAAATATAAATTAAATAAAGTAGCATGGGGGTAAGCGGAAGTAAGCACATTTAAGCAGCAGTAAGTGGGTTTATGCCTGTTTGGGTGGTGGTAAGCAATGCCTACAGTGGTTAAGCAATGTAGAAGCTAACTCAATGTAAGAAGCTGTAAACAGAGGTTAGCATTGCTTACCCTCGTGCAAACCAGCACAAACACACTTACTATTGCTCAAAAGTGCCTTAGTCACTCTGTAGCCAATAGCTGTCATCATGCCCAGCAACAAATTAATCTGCACTCCCAAGTTGCAACCCCCGGACCCTGCACACTATAGTCAAAGTGAGTTATCACTAAGCCATGGCAGATACAGATACAGTTGCTGTTATCACAAACATATCATCCAGCACTGTCATTCAACAGTATAGGAAATGTATGTAATTATGCAGATTATTGCGAGCAATCATAGGCACATTGCTCAAATACAGTATTATGAGCAGTCTATGTGTATCATAAAAACAGTGCCTGTCCAATCATACTGGGAGAACAGTAGTCTTGCATAATACTTAAGAGAATAATATAAAATGGTGCATGTCGAGGGGGCATGTGAGTGTGCTTCATACTGTCAAACCTGGGATGTCGGTGCCGCAGAACCGGCAGATGAGGCTGGCCAAGTGCGTGAGCAACCCACTACTTCTCAAACCTCTGGCAGGATGCTACAAGTGGGAGAAACAGAGTAGACCAGCTAAGTCTAATCTTGACACAACAGGTCCATCCCTGGTGGGACAAACCAAAAATTGTGAGCCACATCGATGTTTGCACCAGTATTGGAGGACGATCAAGGCAAGACTCGTACGTGTGTGGACTAAATCTATGAAGAGCCTGCAGACGCTTGGGTTGAGACAGTATACTGGATGAGTACTGGGACGTGCAGAGAGGGCAATGTGTGGAGGTGTGGTATGGCTGGGCTAGCAACTGGAGAATGGATGGTTGCTGTGTATGTGGAGCTCCGGGGGCCGGGGGAAGGAACCATGGGAATGACATTATGGTAGAAATATGCAAATGAAGCAGAACAGCAATAGTGTAGTGGGCAGAGCATCTGCCCAATGAGCAGGTATTCCCTGTTCGAGTCCCACTGTAGCACAGTCTATTTTACATGGCAAAGTATGTTATAACCAATAGTTTTGTTGCAAAACCCACTAAATAGCATATATATATATATATATATATATATATATATATATATATATATATATATATATATATATATAAACTGGAGTACCGCAAGAAATGCACATGTGAAGTATCAGTGTCAGACTGAATAAGGCACTAGTAAGCAGGTTTAAGCACAAATAAGCAACAGAAAGCATATGTAAGCACTAGTAAGTGGGCCTGAGGCCGTTTGCACTGCTGTAAGTAATGCCTACACTGGTTAAGCAACTCTGAAGCTAACACCCCGTAAGCAGATGTAACGGCAGGTTAGCAGTGCTGACCTCCACCCAAATGCGCTAACAACTGACTAAACGTGCCTTAACCAGTCTGTATCCAATGGCCCATGTTCTGCCCAGCAAAAAAATAAACAGCCTCTGCGAGGCTCGAACACAGAACCCCACACACCAAAGGCAAAGTAATTTACCACTAAGCCATGTCAGATATACATAACCTTGATGTATTCAAAACATATCAACCAGCCCAGTCATTCAACAGTACAGAGAATGTACCAATAATCCACAGAAGGAATGAAAAACTGCCACAATAACCAAATCCAGAGGAAGGAAACCAAACGTAGACCAGGACCGTGCTAAATACCCAAATTGACCCAGTACCAGTCCAACGTTGCAAAAAAGCGTTTATTCCAAAACACACAACCACAGAGTTAACCTAGGTTTCGTCTTGTAAAGAAAGACTTCTTCAGAACCACTCCATAACATTGACACTCTGATTATATAACGTCTAACATCATGTTGATAGAATTCAATTAATCCAATAAATACATCAAGAAATTTAAAAAAACATTCATACATAGACATACATTAGTACAGAGAATGTATTCCGACATGTAAATGTATTTGCAATATACACACACACACATATATATATATATATATATATATATATATATATATATATATATATATATATATATATATATATATATATACGGCCACACATCTGTAGATAGCAATGGTAGATTGACAAATACAAATATGTCCACATGCACCCGTTAATGGGGTTGGGCTGCCCCAAAATAATATATGTCATGTATGAATAGGCATATCCCCCCCCACAGCCAAACACGTCAGCCCTGCAATACACTAAAGTGTTACAGACCACATAAGCAGGACCTGACATGACATGTGCACAACACATAAACAGTACTACAACCCACCTGTATGATGTCAGGCCGGTATTAGTAACATATCATGCAGTACAGTGTGACTTCCATAGGAAGTGTAAAATATGGCAGCTATCAACATCCCCAGGGTACATATACACAAACACATATATGCAGATACAGATATACAGATATATATATAGCTATATCTAGATATATATAGATATACATGTGACTACACAGACACATGAAGAGATATGTACAGTAAGATACATATGTAGAAGGTGCACACACTATGGAACAGCCACTATGCCTACAGTTAGCACCTTAACAACTGGAACACTGTATGGGCCACCCATACAAATGACAATCGTTGCCTGCAACATATGCCTACAGAGAGGTCATAGGATAAAACACCACACACAAGTTTGCAGACATGGATATCCTTTATTTGTGTACTATTACAGTTGTATATGCCATATATTATAACTGTTCAGACACTGACATCCATATAAACAGAGTAATGCAACTGTGAAACAGTTATATTAATACAGTAGTCTGGAAAGGTTCACAACTGTTGCTGTCCAGGCCAAGCCCTAAATATTGTACAATAGTAAAGACAGACTGGGCCACAGGATAACAAACTATCAACAGTAAGTAATGCAGGTGTATAGTCCAGCAGCCTCTATCTACACTCTGTACAAAATCACTAGGTGGTAAAGACTTCAGTTGACCAAATGGGATGTAACTGTTACATAACAAGGAATAAGTGACACCATCACAAGCACACTGACAAACAGAACAGTCTGTATGGCAGGAGGCTGTAGGCCTGCATTAACACAATGTATGTAAGCAGTGCAAATATAGGTGAAGTGTATGGTACTGTACATCCAGATACCTTAAGGCAGTGCACCCCTGATACCCCCACCTTTTGTAACAGCCTAGGGTATTTATGGTGCATCGCCCCAGGCTCATTAATACAGGCCCTTATACCCCTGTTACATACACTTGCCTCTGGATTGCATTAGGGCACACATGTATTGTGTAGGTGAAGCCCACACATATATGGCCTCAGCCCCACTGTATGTGTGGGGGATACAACAACAGTGGACTGATGGCAGCGATGGCAGTGTTATATACTCACAGCCTACTACAGAACAACCCCTGACAGCACGTCATATGTGCAAAGCTTGGTATGTATGTGGAGGACAGAGGCTGGAACACAGGCCCATATGTGGACAACTGTTGCCATACACTAAGCAAGTCACTGGTATTACAGGACAGTCTGCTACATACCCTTAGTCAGGGAATTGCGGTTAGAAACATAAATGGATGTAGCCATGTACTGATAGCACTCAACACACACACTGCCAGTGAAATATCTTACACAGCACCTGTGTGGTGGACAGACAAAACATGATAGGCACACCTCTGGCCACCAAGAGGATAGGCCCACAATTGATAGCTATGCAGACAGACTGCATTCCAAGATAAGCTAGTATGTACACACACACCCTGTAATCCCAGTACTTTACAAAGCATAACACAACTCTACTCACACTCTGTCTGCAGTTCTGGAACCTCCTACAAAAATGTAGCTGGCCGGAGTGTGATGGTTCTCCTGTAAGAGATATTGCTACCTGCTGTCTGTAACACTGATGGCCACACACAGGAAGGATGTCCATACAGGAAAGGTACAAGGACCACACCCACATGATGTGGAGATTTATAGTAGGTGGTTGCCATGACAGTGGTAATTGGAAGTACTATACAGCAAGTTGCATGCAGTTAGCATGTGAAGGACACCAATTTGTGCAGAGGCCATCACCTTATCATGTGCATCACCTACTAAAGCCAGGATGCAATCTATTCAAAGTATCTCAATCCATTTACTGGAGGGAGAGATAGAGAGAGGAAGAGGAAACAGATAACAAACAAAAAAGAAAAAAAAAAAGAACGACACAGCTCTTAAGCTGACTTCACAGCAGTTTAGCCAGCTGTCATTCAAGAAGACATAATTCCCACAACAGGTATGTGAGGTTTATATACATGTAATAGAATGTAGTACCTGGTCCATCATAATGGGATAGATGATGTGGAAAGATTTATATGTGCCATCAGGTGTTGTTGTGATGATGTTCAGCTGAACCACTGCTATGGACAATAGTGTCTGTTCCAATGTATAGTGGGCCATAGCCATTAACTGTGCATGTCATAACTGACAGACAAGATGTAATCCATCATAGTGTGTGTTGTGTAAAGGGAAGTATGTATATTATGTGGCCAATAGCTGGTGGTAGAAGTAATGCCATTATGATTGATATGTGGGAGCCATGGCCCACCACTGCTATACTGATACTCAGGAGAATCTGTAGTGTAGCATGCCTGAATGCCATAGGTGTGTAATAGGGTTACCTGTAATCAGCCCCTACATATACCCCCCTAATGTCAGGCCTTGTCTATATGTGGCAAGGCAGAACAGTGCAGCTGTGCAGGAAGGTGTTGTGAGATTGTGGAGCTGATGTCTGAATGTACCCCACATATAGGTATGCATATGTGTACATATGTCACATATATAATATTTAAAGATATATATGTATATCAGCATGTATGTCCAGAAATATACATATACCCTTGTGTAGACATATATATGTGCACATATATATGTAGTCACATATATCTACATACATATAGATACATACCGATATGCAAATGTCAACATCTGTACAAACACACACACACGCACACACACACACACACACACACACACACACACACACACACACACACACACACACACACACACAAACAGATATGTATGGTAAGACATGTCCCCTATATCACTATCATAGTGATGTGTGCTATGTGTGAGGCAGCAGCACACATAGCAATACAGACAGATATCCACAGCTGGCACTGTGTGCACCATGGACAGGTATATCACATGTTAGTCCCGTCCTAACATCACAATGCCCCCGCTTGTGAAGTATGCAATGGGAATATGGGGAAGTATGGCAGATACACATGTGAAGGTGGTCAGGATTGGTAGATATAGAGGACAGTCTACAGGGGTGGTATGTGACACATGTGGTGGGTAAACACCATGGATGGTGTGTGTGGACTGTGATGTGGATGCCCCATGGTCCCCAATATGGCCACAATGGGAACAAGGCTCCCTTCAACTCCCACTCACAACAACAGTCCATGTCCTGAAGGTGCCAGGTCTGGTGGCTGAGCAGGAGGAGCATGTTGGCCATGTGAATGTGTACTGGGTGCCTCAGATGGATGTAGCACATCCCTCATGTGTCTTTGGAGCCTGGTATGGAGCAGACCCAGATCTGAGCTCAGGGGACAGGGACATGTTGGTGTGTGGCTGAGGGGGGGGTGAGTCAACATCCCTTGGGTGGTTCTACCTGATTGTATGGCTGTAACAGTACACGAGGAGGCCCCAGGTTGGCACACACATGTGATGTGGCCAGGTATGCTGGTCAGATGGGTGTGGAGAGGTGTATCAGCTGGCCAATGGAACATATACATGTTAATGTGTCACTGTCATAGTACATATTTAGGTAGTAATAGTCTACACAATCCCGGTACATGTCCAACAGCATGCATAGAACCCCCCCCCCCCATAACACAGACTGTCAGATGTGCAGCAATCTCAGTGCAGCCATATCACTGGCATATATGTAACCATAGTGGCCCCGACAATGACATGCTAGTGAATAGTCTGTAACAGGACCGCAATATTAGTGTCCACACAGGGGACATGGCTACACTCGCACAGCAGAAGGTTGTGGTACACTACACAAGCTGTCCAAATGGTAGTTAAGCTGTAGCCATATCTAATGAGTTGTGTGTATAGTCGGTTGAAGCTGATATGGGGGGGTGGGGTGACAGAGATGTGTATTATGAACCGTGGTAAGCTTGCCATATGAGTCACTCAGGCCTGTTCCCATCCTCATGTTTTTCAGGCACGATGGCACACAGCTGCCTTCCAACTTATTCCGCAGAGGAAAATGAAGTGATAATCAACCACCTGGTACTGAACTACCAGGTTTTGTTTGGCAGGACAGTAGTGGAACAGCAGGAGCGGACCACCCTGTAGAATGATGCCGTCCACAGGGTCAATGATCTTGGCCTGCATAACTGCAGTTATGAGCAGGTCTGGCATCATTGCACTGGCCTGCTTTGCAATGCCAGTCAGTGTGCTGCCACAGTCTGGGGGGATCACCTTGCCACAGGGGGAGGCCATGTCATCCATCCCCCCTGACATGTGTGGAGGAGCTCCTGGCCAGCCTCATGGCACCTGCCCATCCTGAACAGCATCTAACATTGGACCCCTTTGTGGAGGTGAGTGTCACCCACACAACAGCTGAGGAGTGTCAATTAAGGACACAGGGCACATCAGTAGACCACTGTTGTGTAAATATCCACACTGGTGCATGTAAATCATACATATCTGATATGTTATACAAATAATGTGTTGCTGCATTGTAGTGATAATCAGATGTCCAGATGTGGTAGTACTGTGTGCATTTAAAGTAGATTTATGGCAGCACTGCACCCAGCCTGTAGCAGTGCCACAGATGTGGGCAAGGACATTGCATCTCTCACCCACTTATGTAGGTCCATCCGGGGTAACAGCAAGGCAGCATCCTGAAGCTGGTGAGTATGTATTATGTAGATGCATGCCAACACACTGGACTTGTAATGGTGATGTAATATTCCATGCACACATCTAACACACCTACCCTGAATGCATGCTGTACATGTGCATGTATTGTTGCTGTGAGAACATGCATTTCACAGCAACAATACATGCACATGTACAGCATGATGGGATATTGAAATGGGTATGTCACACACCTGCATGACAACTAACATCCTGTCATTGCAGAATGTGTCCACAGGGGGTAACATACTGTTAGTTGATATGGCCTACAGTAGCGACATGTTCTGGATAACACCCATATACAGTGCAACACCAGTGTACATACTTGTAGGGCAATGCCAACTGCTGCTGAGATACACTATGGCATACAGCATTACACTAGTCCACATTACCAGCTGGGTCTAAGCTGCAACATGCGGTCTGCAGTGTATGGGACACTGCAAGCTGACATATGTGTAGGGCTTATCTGTCATGCATCTGCATAAATGCTGAGGAGGGGTCTTGGCATGAAACACCAGTGCACTGCAGCAGGGATCCTAAGGATGGTAGGAATGGCTCTATCTGAATATAGTCAGGTCCAGGACCTGTGGCAGCTGTAAACCTACCCACACTACAATAGTGATAACATTGTGTGAACACCATGGGATGTGCACATGAGTGGACCTTGCAAACTTGCAGAATAGGGGGACATGTAGGGTAGGCCAAACATGCACTGGCAATTGCGAAAAGCCCACACTGGTATACCCCTCCCATGAGCAGTGACTGCTGTAGTACGCACAACAAGATGTGTGATAAATCACCATGATAAGGGTGTGCACAGACTTCCCCACATGGTGTGTATGCATCATGATCAGCAGCCACACACCTACCACAATCTGTAGACACTGCATGTGAATGTAAAGGACATATGTTACATACCGGATGTGTGTACAGCTAAGATTTGCAGTGCTGTGGTCCTATGCCAGATCACGTATGTGTGTGTTAAAGCGATGATGGTGTGTACACCCCCTATAGCCACGGTATGCTGTGATGGTTGTCAGTGTAAGCATTTCTGCAGTGGCCATACATGGTCTGTTGATGCTGATGTTGGAGGGATAGGTTCCTGACCCAGAGACTCCCCAGACTCTGGAATAGATTGCCCATACATGTCAAGCAGAGTGCCTCTTTGGCCCTCTTCAAAAGGAACATTGACGATTGGATGGGAGAAAGGAAATTCACTCCTGAGATCATGTCAGTCGCCCTGCTAGACCGGGGTCCAGGGAAGTAAATAGTGTGGGAAGAAATAGCCAGGGAATTGTTATGGCTAGGCTTGTATAGGCCCTAGGGCTGATAGCCTAGTACCAATCGATGAACCTATGAACCTATGACAGCTGTAAATCATGCATCCGGGATTCACAAATGACAACAGTCCACATATCATCCCAGGTATGTGTTGCTGAAACACATAGGGGCTGTGAGAGGTACAGCTGGCATAAGTGACATGGTGCTACATATTCCTCAATGGATTGGACACCTGTGAGTTGTTGGGCACAGTACATGGCAGGGTACAGAACAGGTTCACAGCAATAATTTGTACACGGGTGCAGAGGTATCCAGGGGAAGGGGCATCACCTAGTCACAGCACATGCATCATACACATGTATACCACTGCTAGCATGGTGTGAGTATAGCTCAATTTCATGCTATTCATTACCATATGTTCTGCATGTTGGCAGATGGGTAATTGGAGGACTGTGTGTATGATCATTGTTCATACTCACCTGCTTGAGTGTGTGTGTGTGTGTGTGTGTGTGTGTGTGTGTGTGTGTGTGTGTGTGTGTGTGTGTGTGCATGTGTGTGTGTGTGCATGTGTGTGTGCATCCTGGTGGTTAGTTAATTTGCCTGCATGGTCACTCTGGCAATGTATTGGGAAGTAGATGCATGTATGATGCGTATCTGCATGTGTGTGTTTGTGTGTGTGGTCATGTATGGACATGTGTGATTGTGGAGTGTTCATATGGCTGTACCCCCCCCCCCTTTGTGACCGTGTAGTACATGGACATTGAGTGGCACATTGCACACCAGGAATACCTGTCATGTACTCACAAGACAGCACATAGTATAATATGGCCTGTATCTTGGATTAGGCATCAAGAGGGAAGGTAGACCCCAGCTACACACATAATATTGCTGTCAGTGGAGAGGTCACCTACAGCCCATGTATGCAGCTCTACAGATGCATTGGGAAAGGAATAGTCAACACCAGGGAGTGTATCCACATATTACAGCTGACACTTGAAGGGCAGACAAAGCAGCATATCCCGCATGTACTGAACATTAGATACACATGACACATCAGTGGGAGGTATTATGGCTACAACATAGTAACCCACACATATATGGGCCATGCACATCATTCTGGCCATACACAGGGTGCATACCAATTGACAGCATTGGGACCATGTTACTCCACTACACACAGGTTAGGCAGGTAATGTAGCAACAGGCCTTGTGTCGTGGCCACTTGTGTGGACATTTAAAGGACTGTGATGTTAATGAGTGTATATGTTTAAAAATTGTGATGCAGGATGGGGTAACACATGGACATATACATGGAGCTGTCTGTAAAGGCATGGACAGGTAGGTAGTACGGAGATGTGTGTGTGTTTGTGTGTGTGAGTGTGTGTGAGTGTGTGTGTGTGTGTGTGTGTGTGTGTGTGTGTGTGTGTGTGTGTGTGTGTGTGTGTGTGTGTGTGTGTGCGTGTGGGCGTGTGTGTGTGTATACTGCTAAGCAATGCATACAGGTTTTAAAGTGCAGTTATTGTTTTCCCCCACAAGTGACGAGGTGGGTCAGGGTCCCTTCTGCACCCAATATGAGGTAGGTGTCCTTTCTAACACCAATGATTATGATGATGATAATGGTGAGGCATGGGGGGGGATGTCAGGGGCTGACACTGCACATACATTTAACATCCCCCTTTTAGCCACCCCACCCCCACACACAGTTACAGTGCCTATACACACCCCAGCACCAGTGACCGTAGCAGAGGGACAGCTGGTGTTCAGTGGCATTGCACAGGAAAGTGTGGTAACCATGCCTACTGTGTCCAGTTGCAGCAGGCATAACTGGATGTCTGGCATGCTGACACATAGCCAGATGTCTCAGGGTACGCATGGTACGGCCATTGGACATCATGCCCCTGGCATAGGCAATATAGCTGCAATCAGCAGATGCATGTTCCAGGCTGTAATGGCGGTGCAGGCACGTATTGAGCATTACACCAGACAGGGCCTTAGGCTGTAGAGGGCTGCACTTGCTACTGTAAATGACAACCTCAGTGAAGTGGTGGCTGCCATCCATGCTTCTTACGAGCAAGCCAATAGATGGCATGATGAGCTGATGGCCCCCATCAGCAGCGATGTGTCCGTGCTTTGACATGTGGTGGGGGATGTGGCAACGCCCGTGTGGAGGTGACCCAGCAACACCAACAGCTGGCACTCAGTATGGGCATGCTAGGACACCAAGGGGCTCCCAAAGTGGCAGTAGCAGCCCCAGCAATGAGGGGGGTGTGCTGTCCACAACACACCACAGCAGGCCACATACATGTGGTCCTGGCCAGTCGTAGGAGGGATGTGGTATCAGCGGACAAATGTCATCAGCAGGTGAGAGTAGAACTCCAAAGCCAGTACCTGCACACGCCCGTGGAATCCCTGGCAGGCACAGTCCACATGTCCATGGCAGAGGCAGTGAACTGCACACCCTGCCAGATATGGTCTGCAGCTGTCCATAAATACTTGTGTAGGGCAGCCACAAGGCAGACTGTGTGCATGCATACCCACACACTATGCAAACACACCTAGGGCACCTGATACCTACACACACCACATCACCTCAGCCAGCTACCCAGAATATACCCCTCACCCACACACATGGTGTCAAATGTATGGCCCACCCTCGGGCTCTGGCAGACCAACACCACACCCTGTGCATATGATGATACCTGTGCCCCTTCCCTGTCATGCATGCCATCGATGTAGGGACAGGCTAATATGGTTCTGATGCACAGGGTGAGTGTACACCAGAGTACCACAGTCCTGCAGTGTAACATGTTGTAGGGTGTAGAGTGTGAGGCATAATTGGCAGGTGGTGTAGCCATGCAGCAGTGATGCCTTCTAGCTGTTAGTAATACTGCTTGGTTGTGGTCTGTAAACTGATATGCAGGTGTGTTGTAGGTGTACATTTGTCAGCATGAGGATGGTCTGCAGTCATAATGCACAACAGGGTATGTCACTGTGCTGACACCATGGCAGTGACATATCTGTGGTACAATCTGGCACATTTCACAGGTTACTATACCGGGTATTGCCTGTGCCACATGGACAGGTGGTCTGCTGAGGCATGTATACCCTGCAACCTGATGTAGACCCATCCACATACATGCACACATTTACTTGCCAACACTGGGAATTGGCCCCTACCTAGCTATGTTGTGGTACTGATGTGTGTGGCCTACATTGCACAAACACTGCCTTAACCACTCTGTATCCAATAGTCCTTGTTCTGGCCAGCAACAAAATGTACAGGCCTTGCATGTCATGAACTCAGGGCCCTTTACACTGCAGTCACAACACATGACCACTACATCATGACCACTGTGGGGACAGCTGTTGAGTGGTATTGAACACTTGCCTTTATGTCCTAGATTGTACTTTCCTTGTCATTAATATGACTGTTGCATCATTTATGCTGTTTCCTCATACTGTACACATAGCAGATACATATGGTGGGATACATGTGGGAGGGTATATGCAACCATGACGTTTATTCATGACAGGTATATGGTTGTATACATATAAGCGTATAGATGTCTACATGTACATACACAGGTATACACATACATATGTCTGTATACATAGTGCTACATATATATGGCCATGTGTACAACTCTTCGTATATACATATGTGTACATATCTATGCATATATGTATCTATACATATGTGTATATGTAGGTATACATATATGTACATATAGACATGTGTATATAGCTATAGATGTATGCACATCCTATGTGTACAGATGCCTAGTTATAATAGTATATGTATAGATATCTATGACTATATGTGCATACATATCTAGACCAATATACCTAGTACTGTCGATATATCTGTAGATATCCATACATTTATGTGCATATGTATCACTATCTGTATATGTGTAGACATATATTGCTCTGTATATGTATATATCTGGGTGTGTATATGTACATCTATGTACTTATACATACCCATCTATATATGTCGATATATATATATATATATATATATATATATATATATATGTATATATATATACACACACATATATATATATATATATATATATATATATATATATATATGTAATCATAGATATATATCTGGATGTATATGTGTACAGATGTCCTCACCATATGTCCTGGACATGGAGTGTAGACCTACCCCAGCCCCTATAGTCCCAACTTCGTAGTGCAAGTGGATGTCAGGTATGTATAGCAGGAATATTGGTAGACTATTGCTACTGTAATTGTGATTGTCTTCACAGACATGGTGTGTGTGGGAGGTCACATCTGCTTTCTACATGTGTGCCATTGGCTACTGACAGACATCCTGGTAAAGTACCACTGTTAGCATGTAATGCCCCTGTGGACTGCAGCACAGATATTGGCCCATATATGTGGACATTCTGAAACACTCCTTACAGTCCGGAGGTATACACAGAACCCCTTAGTGCTAAACATGTGTACCATGCATGGCAATATGGATGTTAACAGCCATGTAGATGGGTATAACACATAACGACTGGTATACATATGCCACCATGGGTATGCATTCACACATCCCTGTCTGGTCTGCCACATAATACCGCTGGTACAGGGGTGCCATGGCCACATACTACCTATTAGATAGTGACATACATCTGTAAAGCATCCCACTGCTCCATCTGACATACATGACTGTTAAGGGAGACCCGGCATCAGTACATCCAGCAAGTATCTCCACATGACATCTCATTGGATAAGTACACTAAGCTGCTAGACATGTAACAATGCACTGTGCAGGCTACAGGCAGACTGGCTCATCACTGGCCAACATCTCCTATGAGGGAATGCACATGTACCTGCATATATAGCAGGCTCTGCAGGCATGCCACACTGCAGGGTATGATACAGCTGTGTGAATGTGCATAACCACATACTATGTGAACACAGCACTGTGTGACTAGCCTAAAATGCATTGCTCCTTACACACAGTGGAACACACACAAAACATCCAGAACTGCCATGGGTAGGTATAGAACCCTACCAGGGTTCTGAATCACAGTACAGCAGTACACAGTTATGGCACGCGCTACAGAGATTACTGAGCTACAATCCTCCCAGAGGTGTATTACTCAGTGGATGACATCAGCTGCCTTGCAAAGGTTGAGCATTTGGATTGTGGGGAGTGTGGTTAGCCAAAAAAGCATTGCTCTCGACACAGACAGAAAGACACACACACACTCACCATGCCTGGGGATAAAACTCTTACCTAGCTATTCTATCACACTACAGCAGTACACACTTACAGGATGCACTACAGAGATTACTGGGCTGCATCTTCTAAGAGGTGCATTACTAGGTGGATGACATCAGCTGCCTTGCAAAGGTTGAGCAATTGGATTATGGAGAGTGTGGCTAGCCTAAAAAGCATTGCTCTCTACACAGATAGACAGACACACCCTCACCATGTCTGGAGACAGAACTCCTAATTAACTAGTTTTTCACACTACAGTGGTACACATTTACAGGAAGCGCTAAGGAGATTACTGGGCTACAACTTCCAAGATGTGTATTACTAGGTGGATGACATCAGCTGCCTTGCAAAGGTTGAGCACTTGGATTGTGAGGACTGTGGCTAGCCTAAAAAGCATTGCTCTCTCTACACACACACACACACACACACACACACACACACACACACACACACACACACTTGCCATGTGTGGGATTCAAAGTCCTACCTAACTAGCTTATCACACTACAGCAGGTATGGGCCATGCCATGGAGATTTCTAGACTACAGCTCTCCCAAAGGATTATTTCACATTCGATGACTTCAGTAGACTTGTCATAGTAGGGCTATGGGGAGGGCAGTGTGTGTGCATGGGCCATTACCCATTCATGTAGGGGTTGACATGCCACATGCGGACACACATAGGGTCATAATTCACAGGTACATGTATGCAGTGACTAGATGGCTACTTCGTTGTACAGTCATGTTGCACCAGCTGGCACATGCACCAGATGGTCTGTAATGCTGACAGATACTGGTGGCTAGTATCTGCAATGAGTGACATCTGCACCTCATGTGTTTGGAGCCCTTTGGCTGTGTGCTGGGAGGGACAGGCCTGGATGGCTCCTTGTCACAGTCACCCTCTTCCACACATCTATGTTCATCTACCTTTCACTTATTATAGTGTGTTGTCCTTACATATATGTCTGTATTCCTATCCACTGTGTGTGCAAGGCATGAGTGGTGCATACTGACGTGTGTCTGCACTAACAACTGCAACTGACAGATATATCTAGTCCACTGGTGTTTGCAGACATGGCCATCATGTATTTAAGTGTGTGAGCATGCCTAGTATGACCTTTCAGTATGTTGTTGCCTTACATTGCCTTCATTTCTCTGAGTGTATGAACATGCCCATATGGCCGTCTGTATTGCATGTGTTGGTCAAGTCTGGGTAGTTTGTACTGCAGTGCTGACTTATGTGTTGTACACAGACAGGTAGCATGCTGTCTCTTTGGGGTATCCATCCATCATTTGGCATTGAGCATTACTACATTTCTGCATATCAGGGGAGGAGGGGGCACACCTGACTGTTTCCACAGCACTGCACAGGATTGGGAAGGGCACACCTGACTGTTACTATATTTCTATGTAGGTTGGGGGGGCACACCTGTCTATTTCTACACAGATTGGGGGGGCACACCAGACTGTTACTATATGTCTACATAGGATGGGAGGGCACACCTGACGCTTGTACATATTTGCTGGGACTGTACTGGTATGCTTGGTATTCCATTTCAATCTGTAGTCTTACCTATCTTGCTGGCTAGAGGCATACCAGTGTACTACAGATCGTGGCTTTGGTTGCCCTACATATTATTGTCTGACTTCCTAACCTTCAGAACTAACATCCCACTGGCTGCCCTGCTGTGGTCTGTCTGGGTAGGCCTGGGGAGGGTGGTTAACCATAGCCATCATTCAAGGGCCATGGCACAGGCTCTGTTTGGGTTTGTCTACACCTGTCCTGCTGCTTGACACTGTTGTTGGATATGTGAACCGTCCTGACTGGCATGGTTGGGTCATATGGACACATATGTCACTCAGCACATTTCCTGCAGTGGGTTTTGTCAGCCTGTGTAGTACTGGCAACTATGGTGACTCCAGTATGTGTTACAGATGTCATGGTGCCAATATGGGTGTCTACTGTCTGCTGCTATAACATCCAGACTCTCATGTCCCTTGCATGCTCAAATCCATACCATAGCTACAGGTAACAACATATTCTACTCCGTATGGCAATTTATAGGATGATTGACTTACCTTGTGGACATGCCAGGCTTGCGGATGGTGCTGGTGGGCTGCCTATGTCAGATGCACATAGTACACTCCCTATACATGGTTGAGCACAGAAAGTGTCATGTTTGGCATCCCGTTTACTGTATGTTTGAGTCAGAGAGAGGTGTCATTCCCTGGGTCCATACTGTGTCAGTGCATGTGCTATGCATTGCCTCTTTGCCAAGGCCAGGGCATACTGGGCATGCCTCCTTCTGCCTACTGGGGAGGCTCAGGTTGTTCCTGCTCCAGGTCACTCTGTGCCTGTGCAGGCCTTGGCATTGGTGGGGGGCTGTGTGGCCCTCCCCCATTCTGTTCCTGCTGCAGCTGTTTCCGCAGGATCATATTGTGTAGTATAGCACATAACACAAAAATTTAGGCACATGTAGCTGGTGAATACTGCAAGGCTCCACCGGATGTGTCCAGACACCTGAACCATGACCTGAGCATCCCAAACACATGTTCTATTATATGTCTGTCATGTGTCTGTGCCTCAATATGACATTGTTGTTCAGGTGTGTGTGCATTTCTGATGGGTGTCATCAGCCACGGCTCCAGTGTGTACCCAGCATCCCCCACTAGGTGGCTGTAGGGGATGTCTCCATTGGAAAATCTCTGGTGCAGCTGCGTCAGATGCCATATGTGGGAATTGTCATAGCTTTCAGGGCAGCCTGCACACACATTCAGAATAATCCCCTGGGCATCACATATGACCTGGCAGTTGATGGAGGGGGTGCCCCTGTAGTTGATGTAGACCCTACCCTGCTCACTGCATGGTGCTTTGATGCATATGTGCATGCAGTCTATGGCAACCACTACCCCAGGGTATTCTGCTATTTGGTGGAAGAGACGCATATTGCTGGTCAACACTTCACTGGTGTTGAGGAAATATACATGCTCACTGACATGCTGACATGGCAGCCAGGAACTGGGGGAATACTCTGGATGCTGATGCCTGTGAAATCCCCATGATATCACCCAGTTGTGCTTTGGGGGGTACCTGTGGCTAGTATACCTAGGCCTACACATATCTTGGTATTCACTGGGATGGGTTTCCTTCGGTCATGTGATGTGACAGGTGTTGCCGGCACAGCCCAACACATTGCTGTAGGAGGTGTCTGTCCCCCCTATAGCGCTCCACTATCTCCAGCTCATGTAGCCCCTGGTACGTTACCCTGGGTCTGTACATTCTTCTCCAACTCCTCACTGTGGGTTGTACGGCAGCATTTAAATCCTCACCACCATCAGCCTCTTGCGCATGTTGTTCTATGTTGCCTGCTGCAACCCTTCTCATTTTGTAGGTTTGTTAGTTAAAAGATCCCCACTTTTATACAGCGGTGGTGTACAGTGTGGGAAAAACAGAGGGGAAGGTGTTTGCTTAGTTTATAGCAATGTTCTGGGTTGGGATGGTCTGCTGCCTGTGTAATTGGCTGATTCTGATACATTTCACCTGCCAGCTAAGCTAGTTCTCCTTGATTACCTTCCTACTGCTGTTTTCCTTTCCCATTGCCTTCCTGTTTAAGCCCGTGTATGCACCACGCAGAGTGTTCAAATGTGTACACTGCTGCTATTTCCTTGTTTGACTTCTTTTGTCTTCCTGTATGACCCGGTGTGTGCTACGCATACCCGCTTAGGCTTTGTAACGAGTGCTAGGCAGGTTTAGACACACCCCCTAGCTTAGCTGTGCTTAGCTAGGAGCAACCTCGAGCCACAGGGCTCCAGTCCACTGACAGTATGCCTGACACACCACCTCATGATGTCACCTATCTCCTAGGCTTGCACCCAGTTATTCATACCCTTACACTGTTGGGACCTGCCTCATATCCTGGGGAAACCTGGGATTCACAATCCTTCCCCTCATTTGCATAGGATTGCCTGCTAATGCATAGTTACATATCTCACACTGAACCTCCCCCCTTAGCAACCACTACTCACTGGCCATGTTGTCTTCTGCCTGCCATTGACTTGCATGGCAGAATACTGATTTTAGTTAGAATGCTTAATTTATGTTTGTTTTGTTATTTTCCCCCCGATCCCGTTTGCGCGCCGCTGCCCTATGCTTAAACGGCTAATAGGAATTAAAAGTTGATTTTTTAAAATTTTGTACTGTTTGCAATGCCAATGGCTTTATACTTGGCCATTGGCATGTTTACTACTTTATATGCAACCTTTATTTGGGGCTGTCATAGCTCCATTTTGGATTTTGCAGACATGTACTCGGTTACTAACCTAGTACTGATCTGCTGATTGCACTAGTCCTGCACGGACAGTCGTAAGCTTCCTGGATCGCAAATTCTCCTAATTTGCATGGATTTCTCCTGCAAATGGGGTGATTTGCATACAAGGACTTTGTCTATGCAAGATTAGTCCAGGAGCGCTTGTGCACACCCCTGCAGGCTGTTCCTGGATCGCACAGTGGACATTTTGCCTGCTTGGGCTACTGCACCAATCTTGCATGACATGCAAGCTTTTGAGAATCCAGGGACTTATTTTTTTCATAATTAAGGAGGAACCATGTTTACATGTTGGCACATGCACCTTATTTTCACACTTATTGAGCAAGACTTCTTTAAATTTGTGTTTCTGTATTTAATTCCAGCAATCATGCACAGTGCTTCTCCTACCTATACAATCTCAAGGGCCATTGCTATAAACACTGTCTTGTAAAACTATGTTTGCTGACAAAAGTAAATCACAAATTTGTTAATTAAGTGTTCAGTAACATCAAATAGTATGGAAACAAAGGGGAATGCAGCAGGAAGCAGCCTATAAATAAATATCTCAACCAGTCTCTGGCTGCATGAAAAGGGTATGTATGCTCTCTTCCACATTCAGCAATGTCAAAAGCATATACTGTAACAAAAATAAGAAAACTGCATCTATTGTTAAACACATCAATAGTCAGATCAAAGGTATATCTGCCATGAGGAGCTCAACAAGATCTCTCTCACTTTCACTTTTTGCCCTTGAAATTCCAGCAGTCAACATTGACGAGAATTATTGTGATGCTTTGTGCCATTGTAGATGTTCTAGTGTTATGTTATTACAACACACCATGCTTTACAATGGGAATCGGCTTCACATTCCTAGACAGCAGTCTATTTAGATGCAGACCTGTGTCACTAAATCCAACTGTCATGTAGTTTCTGAATTCTATAATTGAGTCTTACAATTTAAGGATGCCAGAATATTAAACGATAACAGGGAAATCTGCAAGGGTAATTGACATTATTGTATAAAAGTATATATCCTGCTCTGGCATGTAGATTTGTACCATCAAATCAACATGATATTTGTGAATAAATCTTATTGTATATTTCTATTGCCTGTCTCGTGTGGAATGTTAACAACTTGTGTTGTGCATGAAAGCAGTACACCCAGCAGAAGAAAAGAATGTTGGTTTAATGATTTACTACATTAATACAGCCTACCCAAATGCTTAGCAGTGCTTACAATATTGTATATTACATTATCTGTACAGAAGGGCCAAACATGATTTTATCTCTATATGCAACTACACTTTTCCATGAAATTAAATACACTTTGCATAAGAAAGAAACTAAAAAATCAGCTGTACTAACAGATATAAATCATAAGTTGTAGTTAAGTGCATCATACTTCCTTTATACTGGAAATACATTTCTTATGTATAGAAAGATCAAATGTGATTTCATCTCTGTATGCATCAGCACTTTCCCATGAAATTATATACTCCTTGCATAAGTATATACTGATAAAAAATAACATATGATAATGGAGATAAATCTCAAACAGCAGGCAATGTGAAGAAAATAAATCATACCATTTATATAAAAAAAATGATGCATTTCATGAATTTTTCATAAACTTGGTACCGTTTTAAGCTTAACATAAGATAACTCTTTATGAGTGCTATATGAACTGTACATGTTCAGTCAATACTTATTAATATCAATACTTCCAGTGATCACAATCTGGATATGTACCATTCATATATTCAGTCATGTAACTTCTACCTCTGTGCCTAAAATATATCTGTACTTGTATCACTCTATCAATATCTATCTCTCTCTCTCTCTCTACATATATATATATATATATATATATATATATATATATATATACACACACACACACACACACACACACACACACACACACACACACACACACACACACACATGTGCATATAAATATATATATATATATATATATATATATATATATATATACACATATGTATGTTACCTTTTGAACATACAGTTTTCATATTTCAGCAATATATCTTTGCTGTAAAGGTATATGTTACTACCAAGGAGATCCCACGGGGGAAACAAATGTCTCTCACCATATGAACAAAGTAAATATAGTCAGTCTTAACCTTAACTTGAATAAGTTGTCTTTCACTTTCTTTTTCAAGTAATGCATCACCAAGTCTGGGTACTGTGAAATATTAGTCCACAAGCGAAGAGAGAAAAATGGAAAAGTGTAATGAAATAGAGTCAGCAATGAAGGATTTGGCCATGTTGTTGAATTTCTTGAGGTCATCCTGTAAGAAAAGGTTGAATGACATTAAATTAGATCAGAATAGGCAAAAAAATGCAGCATAAAAGATAAATTCATCAAAATGTACTACAAAAATACAAATATCATGCCAAAAGCAGTCAGCTTATATTCAGATCAATAAAAGAAGGTCTATTCTTACTGTAACTATAGACTGCATAAATCCATATTGCCACAGATAATGGAAAAAGACAACCAAAAACTTCATAAATCTATATTGATTTAGACACTGCAAGATCACCATCAAAAATGGATCAACGTTTCTAAGGCAAATGGTGGAATAACTGGTTTAGTAAGTGTATAAATGTTTTAATATGGGCTATGCCTCATGAGTTCATATGAATCAAATAAAAATTACACCATGATGAGAACAGAAACAAAATCAAGGCATGTTACTGACGTCCTGTAATTAATGAACTAATCATACTTGTCAATGTGTTGCATACAATAGTGATTAACAATTTTGAAAAATCTCTTCTATTACATGTTTCACTTCATCATTTTAGTGTGTGAAACTTGTGTTTATGGCAAATTTACTAGTTGCTGTCCTCCTTGCAAAGTCAGGCAAGCAAACCCTAGTAAAGTAAAAATATTTAACACTGCAGGCCAGCAGACTCATTGACTGAAAAATAGATAGAGTTAATATAAGAAAATCTTAAATTTTCTTGTGCAGTAACTAATTTTTAGTCTGAGTAAAATTGTATAATTGGCTAACAATTGCTGAGATTCTGCAGTAATGCACTGCAAATGGGCTTCAGTACCTACCTCAGATACAGTAAAGTATATCAGTTATTCCAATGGCTCATCTGAGATATTTTTATTTTCATTTACTATTTTTATTTATTGATTTTTTTTTTGTTTTGCCAAGGTACCTTATCGCATTCATGAGGATTACTTTCTTATTTCTCATTTCAGTATAACAAGGCCATATTGTTTTGCAGTTTGTGAAGTTCATGTTCTAATTCAGCAAATATGTCTTCATTCTACAGATTTAGAGATGTGGTCTATAAACTGCCATTTAACAGATAAAGCACAGGTAAAAGATCCAGATGATTCTGAAACATGACAGAAGACTCTGGAAAAGCCATGTCCACAGAGATAAATGTGAATGTGTAATTACCATGCAAATGTTCAGTCATATGCACATACAATGTTACATTATTCAAATATCTGAAGCTGTCAAACGGCCTTATAAAAATGGTGAAAAACAGAAGCACTCAGCTCCATTAATATGAGCTAATCTCCCTTCATATTCATGAAAATCATAGTGCTAGTAAGATAGTCTATGACAATGGCCCCACAGTGGAAATGATGAGCTACTACATAGTATTTTACCACGTATAGCTACACTATAACACATCAGTCTCCCAGAAATAGTATAACAGGTACAGGATAGACATGCATGCACACACTTGACATACTGTCCGTCTTGTGTTGTAACAAATATTTGTGTACAGCACATGGACATTTAATATAGCTATAGACCAGAGACATAACAGAGGTCAGTATATTAGAAACAGGCACCTCCAGCACAATACTGAGGACACTGCATGTTTGCAAAATGTATCCACAAATAGGACCCTCAGTTAAGTTGTGCTTTTTTTTTTTTTTTTTTGTTATCTGGATGATAAAACACACATGACCATGAACCTGACCTGGCAAGAAGAACAGCTGTGATGGTTTCCCTATATCACACATATTGTGTTAATCATGTACATACAAATCACACACACACACACACACACACACACACACACACACACACACACACACGCACGCACACACGCACACGCACACACATATATTTTTAAATCTAGCTAATCTATTTCTCTTCTCTGTCTCTCCCTATAAAATATATATAAATATATATATATATATATATATATATATTTATATGTGTGTGTGTGTGTAAGCGTACTTACTCTGATCAAGATGATCAACAGTTTATTTGGCAAAACAGTAAAAGTGATGTCAAACTTTATTGAAAAGTAACTGATTGCACATTGCCAGCTATGTGTGAGATTGCAGTGTAGTGGTGTGAGGAATTTAGTCTTTCCCCACAGTGGTTCAGACTTGGGAGGGGGGGATTTAATAAAGAATACACACTTTTTTTCTGTGTAGGCATCATGCCGTGCCACTTACATGGTCATGGACATATTTGGAATCAGTAAGCACTAATGAGCAGCATGCACGCACGCTCTAACACAAAAACATCAGTGGCATGCAAATCACCTCATAAGCAGGTTAATCTCATGCAAATGGGGCGGCTAGAGTTATTCAGCAAGCATATAGGCATCTATTTAGACCCCATGTCAGTGTCTGTAGTGTACACCTAAAAATTCCGTGTACAAGAGTGTAGTCAAACAAAATGGGTTCTAAAAATGGAAACATATGGACAGAAATGTCATAACACATAAACATATGAGCAAAACTATTATCCTGTGTGTTGGAAAATTTAAAGGAAATAACATTAATTCTTTTTTAATAATCTTGGCATGTTTGCACAGTGCACTGCAATGCACAAACATGCTTTATAGAAAAAAAATGGAAACATAATTAATATTATGACAGAAATGTATTACAGGACTTGCATGGAGTCCCTACAATGGTGCATTGGTGCTGTTGTTAACGTTGTATCTACTGACTTCTAAGCTCATTTCAGCTTAGGTGCATGTGTTTGCATGATGTGATGCCTGGCTAAGTGTGTGTCTTCAGAGGGGTGTGTCCACTAACTTCTAAGCTTTGTTTACCTTCTGGACATGTGTTTGTGTGATGAGCCGCTGTGGTGAACGTGTCTGAAAAAATGTATTTAATTAGTTTTGACCCTTGTTTAAGCTAAAATATGGCCATTAAATTATGTTAATTATATTATAGACAGGTGGAATGCATCATATTTAGCCAATCATACATTCTACACCTATAACAGAGCTCTATAAAGTATGCATACACCCTACATTCTGATTTTTCCCTAATACTCTGGACCATTAGGGTAAAAACTTGGGAATTCTAACAAAGATAATGCTAGGGGCTACTGCAGGTCTGCTACATCTGTTTTTGCTAGATGATGAAGTCAGTGCTTCTGCTGACAGTAGGCATAGACAGAGAATGAGAAGAGTGATCAGGCCCAGGGTAACCTTCCACGAGCTACATGAGCTGGACATTTGTAGAGCACTACAGGGTGGACAGGGACATACTACAAGAGCTCACTGAGCTCTGCTGCCCTCAACTCAGACCCAGAGCCAACAGAGGGGAACCCATCACAGTGGAAACCAAGGCATGTGTAGCCCTTAGGATACTAGCTACAGGTACTTTCCGAAGACCAACTGGGGACATGATGGGGGTCTCACAGACATCAGAATCCAGGATGCTCCACCAGTTCCTGGATGGCATGCTACCACATGCCAGTGAGCACATTTCTTTTCCCCTCACCGTTGAAGTGAGGGCCAGCAATATGCAACACTTTTACTATGTAGCACACTACCCTGAAGTACTCGGTGCCATAGAAGGCACTTGTGCAAATGAAGGCAACAACCGGTGAGGAGGGCAGAATCTACAACAAACACAAGGGGTGCCACTCCATCAACTACCAAGTCATGTGCAATGCCTAGGGGATTATCATAAATGTGTTTGCTGGCAGCCCTGGCAGTTATCATGACTCCCATATCTGGCAAACATCACAGCTGTACCAGATGTGAGCTGGGGAGACATCCCACATAGCCATTTACTGGGGGATGCTGCTATGCCATGGAAACATGGATTATAACACCCATCATTAATGCACACACACCCATGGAAGAATGCCATAACGAGGCACACCCACAAACTAGAAACATCATAGAGCATGTGTTTTGGCTTCTGAAGTCATGGTTCTAGTGCCTCAATATATCTGATGGAACTCTGCAGTACTCTTCAGCCACTTGTGCACATAGGTTCACAGAATATGCTGTGCTACTCAATATTATCCTGTGGAAACAGCTGCAGCAGGATCAGCAAAGGAAAAGGATACAAAGTCCCCCACCAGTGCCTAGGTCACTACAGCCACAGTCGCAGGAGGACTCTGAGGAAGAATCCCCAGACTATGTCCCTGTAGGCAGATGTAGGCATGCTCAATATGCCCTGGAATTGGCTAAGAGACATTGCATAGTACATTAACTGACAACCTAGGGCCCTAGGTACTGACACCTTACTCCTACTCACATACATATATTAAAATGTATGGCAGGCTACCCACACAACCTGTACCTATCCATGTATTGGCTGTGTACTGCTTGCGTCAGAGTCAGCCCTGAACTACAGTTCTGTCAACTGCTGCTTTTACAAGGTAAGTCTGTAATCTACACACTTCTTGTAAGGATTACTATAATATGGTATTGTATGTATGAATCTGCTGCATTTATGCAAGGAAAGATAGTGGACTATTTGGACACAAGTAACATCCACATTGGACTACAGTTACCCAGTCCACTAGTATGTGTTAATAAATATTCACTAGGCCTGATGGTTGGAATATGCACTACATCAGTCAAGGGAGATACTAAACAGTGGTATCACATGATATTTGGACTACTGCATATCCCAGCAGAACATGTGCTATTGTTCCCCCACACCCAACACAGTAGTTTTCCCATATAATTGCTTTAACAGCAGGTCATCAATGGTCTATCAGCAGTCCAGGCAATCTCAGGGTAGTAACAAAGGAATTGATCACAAATTGTATTTCTCACTTAATGCAGGAATAACAACATACATATCTATGGTGTTGATTATGTGATGAATGACTGCTATTTTGCTGGCAGCTTGGGTGGCTCTGTGAAGTAAGGAAGTTGGTATGGGTGATGCTGTTGATGGATCAAATCTGGATGTATCCACATCTTTTGCATGTGAGATATTATTATGTTGGTGTTTTCACAGACTGCCAGTCTGTGTGTGGTGTAACATTATGAACCTCTGTCACATATTAATTACATCAGACAGCTGGAGAATGCCATAGACATTTTGAGTGAAGTGCAATTCTGCAGAAAGAGGGACAGATGTCAGTGTCTGTAATACACAAAATCCTGGACTGGAGTGCAGGTACGTGTGGCCTAGAGTTACTTTATAAGCATTGACAGTCCCACCGGGCATGCCAATATACTTAGTTAAAGTGAGCACAATCCTGTTGCCCCTTGATCAAAATGAACTGTTATGTATAGCTATGTCTATACATACATACATACATACATACATATATGTATACATATCCGTCTGTCACTATCTCTGTTTCTCACACACATAGTATAGCTATCTTTATGTATTTTCAAATATATATATATTATTATGTGTATATATATATATATATATATATATATATATATATATATATATATATATATATATATATATATATATATATATATATATATATATATAGATAGATAGATATATATATATGTGTGTGTGTGTGTGTGTGTGTGTGTGTGTGTGTGTGTATCCCCCTGCCAAACAACTGAGAATCCATCATTGACTATCACACTGCAATGTTTCTGCACTTTGTGGCCCTGTATGTTGCTACCGGCTTCCACACTGCCCATCTTCTACAAGGCCTGCCGATATCACATACCTTAAGACTACCAGCTGCCATTGTAACATCAGACTTAAGCTGTGGCATGTGCAATAAGTACTGTGATCTATAATGTGTAAGACTTGATAGGTAGTGGTTCTAATGTCAGTGCAGGCCACTTGGTGCATGTGTGTGTGTATCCCCCTATCAAACAGCTGAGAATTTCTCATTGACTATCAAACTGTAATGGTTATGCAATTTTTTGGCCCTATAAGTTGCTGCAAGTTGCAAACTGCCCACTCCAACAATGCCTAATGATGCCATCTACCGTAAGACTACCAGCTGCCATTATGCCATCTGACTTAAGCCGTGGCGCATGCGATACGTATTGTTCATAGGTTCATAGGTAGGTACTAGGCTATCGGCCCAAGGGCCTAAGTAAGCCTAGCCAACAAGGTTCCCTGGTTTACACCACCCATAAAAGCTATTTTCCTGTGCCCCTGTCGAGCAGAGCTACAGAAGTAATCCCTGGGGTGTATTTCCTATTTCCCATCCACTTATCAAGATTTTTCCTGAAGAGTGCTAATAAGGAACTTTGCTTGACATAGATGGGAAGCTTGTTCCAAAGTATGGGAAGTCTCTGGGACAGGACTCTATCCCTCCAGCATGTCCTGTTTATTGTGGTGACAAGGTTTAGGTCCCTAGAGCATGTAGCTCGAAGGGACTGGGATTTCTTTAGTTATAGCATGTCCAACAGCTGTGGGTTTGACATAGCTTTATATGTTAGTCAGAGATCACCTTAAAGTAGGTGATATGCTGCAGAGTAAAGCTGGAGTTTTTTGAGACAGTCAGTGTAGGGGATCTGTTTGAGGCCAGTAATCCTCTTTGTGAGGTACTTATGTGGCCTTTCTAGCTGCTGCAGATGTCCTGTGAGGTACATTCCAAAAGGGGCATTGTACTCTATAATGGGTCTAATGAGTGTCAAGTAGAGGGGAACAATGACCTCTTTTTTCCTAGATGAGAACCCTTTTGTGATGAGGTGTGCCACATAGAAGGATTTCCTGACTACTGTGGTGATGTGATTATCAAAGGAGAGACTACTGTCCACCTGGATTCCCAGGACTCTTATCACACATTCGGCATTAAGTAGACTGACGCCTATGTGGTAGTTCATGAGTACAGTCTTTTTACCAAAGGGGATGACAATGCACTTTTTGGCATTCAGCTTAAGGCCATGGCTCTGACACCAGGCATCTGCCTCAGTGAGGTCATTCTGTAGGATGTCCAAATCATTTGGGAGCTCAACTATGGCTCCTAGCTTGCAGTCATCTGTGAACTTCATTATCCAAAGGCCTTCTGTGTTAGCCTGTACTTCAGAGAAGTAGATACCCAACAGGAGAGGTCCCAGGACTGAACCCTGTGGTACTCCACTCGTCACTGGTTTGAAGTCAGATTTGGAGTCTGCAACTTTTACAGTGTGGGTTCTGTCAATGAGCCAATTGGCAACCCATCTTGTGACATAGGGATTTATCCTAGTTTAGTGAGTTTAGCTATAATTCCAGAATGGGGGATGGTGTTGAAAGCCTTGGTGAGGTCAAGATAGGCTGTGTGAACCACCTTACCCTCGTCTACAGCTTTGGTGACTGCCTCAAAGAAGTCAATAAGGTTCTGGAGGCATGGTCTGACTTTCACAAACCCGAACTGGGTGAGGTCCAAAGTTTGGAAGTTACCAATGTCTTTGTTTATGAGTTCCATGATGATACATTCCATGGCCTTACAGACCAGGCTTGTCAGACTAATAGGACAATAGTTCCTGGGATCAGTGGTGGCTCCCCCTTTGTGTTGTGGGATAACTGTGTCTGTGCACCATTCATTGGGCACAAAGCCTGATGTGAGACTATGATTGAACATGGTGCTTAGGTTTGGAGACAGTTTGCTCTGATGATCGTGTAAAATGCAGCCTGGGATGTTGTCCGGTCCCACGGATGCTGTATTTTTGGCTTTAGAGAGTACAGCTTTTACCTGCATAGTTGTGATTACAGGGAGTCTGCATTCTTCCTGTATAGATATGGGCCCTTTTGGGGGTGAGAGCGGGGTAAAGTTAGCACTGAACCTATCTGCCAGGATGTTAGCAATATCGGCTGGTTCTGTAATTTTCATGCCGTTGTGCTGTAACTCAGAGCAGATCTGGGTGTTGCTATTGAGATTCTTGACATAGCTATAGAATGCATTGCGGTTGTCCCTAGAATCAGTGGTGATTTTATTTTTGTAGCTAGCTTTGTAGGATCTTATAAGGAATCTCAGCTTCTTACTGAGGCTGACCAGGGAACTCCTCCACTCATGGGATTTTACTCTCTCTTGCAACAGTTTAATCCTTTTGTTGTAAAGTTTGTTTATGGCAGGGTACCACCACATTGGCTTCCTTTTTTCGGAGGATAGTGTCTTGGTTCTGTTTGGGATAGCACGATCCATGCACTTGTGTAAGTGTTTACAGAGTGCATCTGTCTAGGATTCAGCAGTCGTAACTGTATTGTCCATCTGCATGGGTGTCATGAAGTTCACCACTTCTGCCTTAAGAAGCATTAAGTTGGCTTTGGAGAATTTTTTTACCATGATTTCCTTAATGGGGGGTGGGGGCGGGATGTGGATATCTAGAGTGATTAGCTTATTTTCGGATCTGACCAAAGAGTTGTTGACTTCAGGTGTGGAACACCGGTCAATCATGTTGGTAATGACTAGATCTAGGATATTGTTGCCTCTGGTGGGGGTGTGGATAAGTTGATCCAAGGCATTGGAATTTATGAATTCCAGAAAGCGTTGAGCAAAGGAATTGGTACAGGAGTAGTTTTCCCAGTTAATGGTGGGGTAGTTGAAATCGCCTATTATTAGGGTGTTTGGTTGAACCCTAATATTTTCCAGTATATCAAGAAAGGAAGAGTGGGAATCCTGGGGCATGGTGTGGGAGCTGTAGCAAGCTACAATTTGGATTGCAGTTTTGCCCTGAGTTAGTTGCACTTGGATAACTTCGGATGCATTATGCTGAGCAACTAGCCTGGAAGTGTGGATATCTTTAGTGAATATGGACACACCTCCACCTTTGTTGTTCCAGTCCAGATTAGATGGCCAAAAGGTGTGGTATGAGTTATAGCCTGGTAATGCAGTGTGCTCTCTGGAGCCTTGAACCAGGTCTTAGTCACTGCACAGATATTGATTTTCTCCATTTTAAGGAGTGCCTCGAGGGAGTGCATTTTGAGATTTTGACTTCTAGCATTGAGGAGCATTACCCTCAGTTTTTGTTTGCCTGTTCCTGTTATGGCGGTGAATTTGTCATTTGAACCTTGGCTAAAAAAGTCCCTACAGGGGCAGCAGGAGCCTTAGCCAGTATCTGGACTCCCAGGGTTGACAGGTGCAGGCTATCTCTGGCAAAGCATCATGGTCTGTCAACCATGTAGTCCCTGGCAGACAGATGCTGGATCCCCTTAGAATAACACCAGAAGCTATGGTCTAGCTAATGTAAGACTAGGTAGATGGGGCTTCTAATCTCACTGCAGGCCACTTGGTGTTGATGCATGTTGGCATAATGCTCATTGCCATATGTAATGACTGCTGTTGGAGACACATGGCAGCAAGGTTTGAAATGCAGTCACGTGTTGTGGTTGTGTGTCATAGGAGTAGAGGGGTGGGGACACTCCCAACATCTCATAAGCCGGTCCTGCAAAGGTAGGGTCATGCTACCACACCCTTGGGGTTAATAGCCTGATATACAGTGTTTGTAGGTGCACCTTGCAGTGAAGATGTGGATGCCTGTGCATGCATAAAGGACTTTGCTGACATTACATTGGCTTCACAAGTGTACGATGCCTGACAAGCCACTAGACAGCACACTGGTTGTTGTGTGACATGATGTGGGAACATATACATGTTTTGGCTACATAACTGTACAGTATGGCATCCCTAGGACATGTGGCAGGTGGATACACATTGGACAAAGGTTGTCAGACCACTGCAGTAGGCCTCACAGCCATGCCATGCAGATATCCACCAGTGATCTGTTGAAGGGTAGAATGCTTGAAGAGCTGTGAAATGGTCACCTAAGATGGCTTACCACCAGTATGCAGATGGCTACAGCAAGACTTGACATATATGCCAATGGACATTGTGAATTATATTGTGGCACTACAGCAGTGCTACTAATTCCCCTCTTGTCAGTTCCATAATGACATACCAGCAACCCTGGAACAGATGGCATAACACATGCAAAACCCAACTGAGTGCCCAGGTTGCTAATCAAGGCATCAACCTGGAAAAGGGTATGTGAAGCCTACAGAGATTTTCATGATGTGGGACAGCTAGGTGGATGAACAATCAGGCTGTGTCCTGCTTATCATCATGGGCTTTGTAATAACGTTTTGCATGTGATGACAGAAAACATATTGGAGCATGGCATCCTCTGTGAGACTGGTGTCAGTGAGACCAGCATTAGTAGTTGCCAGCCACCAGCAATACTGTGGACTCCCATGCTTAACACAGTCTTCACAAAGTAAGTGTGTCCTTCCAGTACACACTGCTTCTGTAGTGTCAACTGCAGAATACCTGTGTAAAACCCCCACCTTACCTTCACAGAGTATACATATTGCACTTCCCTAATGTGTTTCTCTGCACTCTGTACAGATACCTTAGATGTTTCTCTTCTTTGAACATGCTGGAAGCAAATGCAATACTTAGTTGCACAAAGGACAACCAGTATGTAATGCCAAGCAGTGTCCCCAGATCTCTGAGTCATGTGACACAAAATGCCATGAAAAGAGCATGGATACAAGCAGTAACACTGTTGTACACCTACTGACACTGGACCACACACTGTTTGTTATGCTGAAGGACAAAACATACCAATCAACTCTAACTGGTGGACCCCACTATGCAATGGATAAATAGAATATTACTTACTCTACCTACCATGGCCTGGTAAGGTGTTTGATGATATTAGGCCAGCAGGCTTTGCTGAAAATTGTGTGGGTTATCTACAGAGTGTTACATCAGCTGGTGGGTAGGCAAGTGTCTGACAGTCATAATCTGGGACGATAGCATTGGGAGACCTATGCTGCAATGACTCCATTTCCCAGTGGATTTCCCTAGACATCATTACTGGCATATCCCTTCGAGCCCTTTCCTTTCTGCAGTCACAGCCACTGTCAGTGCCCACTGATTGACTACATTAGCAGATGACTGCATATCAGGAGCTGTCATTGAATTCCACACAGAACCAACAGTTGTCCAGGATGGCTGACACACACATTCAGTTGTTGTTTGAGCCACTGACAAATACTAAATTGTGACAACTGCACAATGCTATCCTTTAGAAAGTCATCCACCACTGGGAAATATAGTAGTGTCCACACACTACACACAGTTGAGCCATTACACATGGACTTATGGACATGTAGATTAATGTAGCCTTTGACTGTCTCTAGTCAGTCAGATGTGGGGATGCATTCAGTGTTGTACAACCTAAATAGAAAGCTTGGTGATGTAACTCTCAGACTGTCATTGTTATACTGAATGTGGCACTCAGCATGCCTATCATTGTGTACAATAGCACCCTTGCTGTGTCACTACACAGGCATATCTTACAACTGTAGCAGCCACACAGGTTCCAAGGTACAACAATACATATTGCGGATAACATGTCCTATGGAGTCCTTGCCCAGAACATAAATCTGTAGTCTCATAAATGCTTTGTAGGGGATATGTATGGCTGCCGAACAGGGAGGTGTCAGATCCCACTGTGTACCTCCTGCGTATCCATGACAGGACTAACACATGTCTTATCTTTTCTACACACCTACACTGTCACTGTGGTATTAATAGTACATGCTGGAGAGGCAAGTATGTAACACAGACAGTACGCCCTGTATGTAACAGGCTCCCCATGCATGTGAAGCACACATTTGCTGTGACACACACATTATGTTCACATTACACAACAGGATGTAGAACAAGACAGTCATAGAAGTTATTGGACAAATGTCTATACTGGACACAGGAAAGTTATAGATGGGTCATCTCCAACAACAAAGCTTGTAGATGTGTTAGCTCCCAAAACTCTTGTGACACTTATCAAGGGTATCAGACCTTCTTACAGATTAAAGATGCATGAGTATGCTGAAAGATGCCATTGTACTTGTTAGCCTGTTATACACATATTGATCTATGGAGCCATGCACCTATAGGGCTGTATCTTGCTAAAGACATGTTTCATTTGTGCAGACATTCTATCCTGTGGTGTGACATCTATGGTTTTATTGCCACTGTGCATACATAGGTGTCCCCAACAGAATCTTGAAACAGAACCATAAACAGGTCTGTGACACACATTTTATTGTGTAAGTATGCAGCCATTACAACATCAAATAACATAAGGTACACAAAATTATCTGGCTTACTCATTACAAATTTCAGCATACAGTATCTGTCATTATACCATGACCCCCCCCCATTAATATTCCAAAATGTGCATGCTGATTGGCCAGCGTGCATGTTGTAAATCGACTTATACTAATGGAAAAAGGTCCGGTCGCCCGGACTTTTTCCATTAGTATAAGTCTCTTTTAAAACACTGTCTTGCTATGTTAAAAGAATTTAACATAGCGACACAGGTTTAAAAAAAGCAACGGAGATCTCCTTTGCTTTTTTTAAAGCTGTCTCGCTATGTTAAACTCCTATAACATAATGACACAGTGTGTAAAAAGCAACGGAGATCTTGCTTTCTCCGTTGCTTTTTTTTTTTAAACCTGTCTCGCTATGTTAAATGGGTTTAACATAGCGAGACAGCTTTAAAATAAGCTGTCTCGCTATGTTAAACTCATTTAACATAGCGAAACAGTAAAAAGCAACGGATATCTTGCTTTCTCCGTTGCTTTTGGCCACAGATCTGATGTACTGCGTAGGCATGCGCAGTACATCAGAACTGCCGCGGATACCAGACAGCTGCGGAAGAGGCATTATACAATGCCATTATTTAAGAAAAGTAATTATTTCTTTTCTTAAATAATGTCATAGTATAATAGCAATAACCCACTTCTGGGTGTGGGTAATGTGGGATTTACCCACGGTTGTCTTTGTTTGGTCCCTCAGGCTTCGCCCTCAGGACCAAACCATGCCAACCATGGGTAAATCCTGCATTACCCACACCCAGGTGTGGGTTATTGCTATAGTAACCACTAGAAGTGGCATGGAAAAACAACAATACATTACACAAGTACATGTTAATTTATATAGTCACCCTGTGCATCAGACACTAAGCTTTCTTTCCCTGCACTGATGACAAGGATGACAAGGATGACAGGATGTGGCACAGGTATCACTACTTGCACAGGGTGTTGTGTGGGGGTGCTGGAGGCCTAGGCTAACTCAAAAGGTTAACAGCATGTGTGGGAGTCAGGAATGGAAGCAGGCAAGATGGACCATGGAAATGTGCCATGTACATGTGTAGGTGAGCTGCATTTGACATGGATGTGTGAGTGTGTACGTGTACATAGCCAAGTTCAGTGCTAGCCCTACATGTGTGTATGTTGCACAGCTTTGAAACGTGCATGGTAGAGCTGACAGTTCACCATCTCTGGCCCTGAACATGGGAATTGGCTCTGCCAGGATTTGCACTGGCACATCCATGCCCAAGGTCAGAAGTGGTGCTAGTACCTGATGGTGACTGCTGTCTGCTGGGACCGTGTCCTCCACTGGAATGTCCAGGACCACAAGTCCATGACCTACCAGGTCTTAGTGTGGACAGCACAGTCCCTTCTGTAGCACTTGATGTACTGCCACTATGGGAGGGTGATTGTGCATGGCCACGTGGACTCTCAGCAGATGGGGTTGCTGACCTAAGTACACAAGGCGCTCAACTCCAACCACATTCCAACACACACACTGTGCATTCTAAGACAGACACTGTCTCAGTCTACCTTCTTCCCACTGCATCAGTGAACTGATCCAGGGTGTCATTTATGCAGTGGAGGCAGTCCTGGATGTCAGACTGTAATGCATCCATAACTCTGAGCATACTTCTGGAGTTCCTTTCAGAACATGCCTATGCCTTCATGATGGCCTGAAACATATGCTGAGTGAACCATATGTGACACCTGCAACAGGTGGTGCAAGGACAGCAGGCCTCCTAGGAGTACCTCTATCAATCCGGCTGTGTGGAACCTTGCCAGCTCTCCTGCTATGGTCAGTGTCTACACTAACTGGAACCATAGTTGCCTCACTTTCCTGTTCAATATCACCACCCTCTGACTGTCTAATATCTCTGGCCTCTGTGGAATAGGTATGTGTAGGCATACTGACTATGTGCGGTGACAATTAGGGCAAAACAGTGATGTCAACCTCTGGGAAATTTCAACCCCTGAAACCCCCATCTGTGCCTCATTGTGGCCGCCATCATCCTCAGAGTCTGAAGAGACACTGACATCAAGTTGTATAGGGGACAGAGACAAAATCCCCATCACCTGTGATAAGAATGGAAAATGCAGTACATAAATACCTACACTCTGCAGTACTATGTTGCAATATATGTACAGCTCTATACACTGTTGGCATTATTACAGACCTGTTTAAACCCAAACCTCATACATTAGGACAAGAGGACATTACTTTTCCCAGAAAGACTGTAGTTACTTTTAAATAAAAGCTCTTTACACAGCAATCTCATCAGCAAAAATGAGGTGCACTGTTGACATTTGTGAAGACTCTGCACAGTTGCCACTTATGACAATCTGCAATGTCCTGACAATACCATTACATCTATCAGTGTGGTCACACCTACAAGGCATACATATGACTCGAACATGTGTACAGTCAGAAAATATCTGTACAGTTGGCAATCATGCCAACAGTACATCAATCTAGGCAGCAGGCCTGGGATGACACTTTAGGGATTACATTGCTTTAAACCTACATCTATAACAAAACAGTATTGTGCTTACCAAGAGCAGGACCGCAGCTGTGTCCAATACCTGATGGACCTGTGAAAAATTAAAGGAGAGGTAATGTCAGTACCACTGCATGTTGCAGCACAGCAAGGTAATACATCCATACATCTCACATTTACAGTAGCTACTATGTTAATTGTTATATCGGACAACATCTGAGCATGAGAGTCAAACTGCAGTTAAACCCTTCCTCGCCAAAAAACATAGACCTGGCATCTACATAAGAGTATGTACACCATGACACACTAAATGCTACAGTACTGCAATGGTGATCAAACTAAGTTTACCTGCATGCTCCTCTCCCATGGAAACTGTGACACCCACATCCACGATGTATGGTGTGATGGATGCCTGGAATCTGTTGTGTGTGCCTAGGTTTGCCACAAATTCCTTAATGGCTGATAGCAGTTCTGCTGCAGGCCCTTCTCCAGTGATGCCATGATGCCTGGCTACATCTGCTGCTCTTCTGCATGCAGCACTGATCATGTTCATTATGCATTGTCAAACCTGCTCATATGTCCTGCTCTGATGACCTGTGGCATTCACGTCACAGACATGGTCAGCCCACAATGCTGCCCGCTGTTCCCTGTCTTGCCTCTCCCTGGACAGTAGATGTTCATGGTGTTGCCAGAGGCCTTCAAGTATAATATCATTCTGCACATCCATGAAATGTGCATGGCATCTTGGGTACATGTTTTCTGAAAGACAACAGAATGGGAACACATGTCAGGATCACATACATGGGACTATAGTATGTAGAGATACAACAAGATCAGAATGGCTGGCAGTATCCACTGCTTGATCACACGTCATATTCCAAAGTGTGGAAACATACCAAGCATGTGGATACAACTAAGATACTAGTGATAGTCAACTATTCCCATGTGTGCCATGACAGATAATGCTGTATGATCATACACTTAGCACTAGAGTTTATTGTAGTGTGCTCCCTACAAGCAATCCCCTTAATAATATGTCAAAACAACAGTGACAAACAAATAGCAGTGTGTTATTACAACTGCTATAAAGGGATAGTCTCGTGAGACCAGTGTGCCACATTGACAAAAACATTCCACCTTTGATGTATTTTATGTCCTCTGTAGGTGTAACAAAGCTGGAGATCAATGACATGTCATTACCACAGTTCTAAGAAAGGCTTAATGCTGTAATCCCTATTCCCTGTAAACATATTCACACATTTGCATCCTGTTGTAAACAAAAAGGTTACATACCTGCTGGAGTGCAAAACTCCTCTGTTGATATGTGATATCAAATGCATGCAAAATGCAAATGCATGTTCTGTGTGCAGAAAGCCTCATACAGAATTGTTCCCCATAGTCAGCAAGTTTGCCTTTTAACATGCTTCTCATTAGCAGGTGATTGTCTCTTAACGAATCTGTCGTTCTGAAATGATAATTGCAGCCAACACAGCTGATTTGCACTATCATCAGCCAATGACATGCAAACACTATACAAGATATAAGGCCTTCATGTAGATTTGAAGCCCTTTCTGATATGTTGTGCTGAACATTACTGGGGTGAGGAGACTATGTCATCGCAGAGGATAGGTGTGTAGCAGCTTCTTTTACTTAGAGATGTGTGTGCTACAGGCTGCAGCTGCTGCTGCATGTAATAGACATAAGCAGAGAGTGTGAACACTTTGGAGGACAACAAGTAGCAGCAGTAACTGTGGGAACTGTGTCAGCCTTGTTGTAGAGGCAGTGCCAGAGTGAAAGTACCCTTTCCACTCCAATTAAGGCATATGTTTAAGGTAAGTATGTTAGGCCACTGTATCATTAACAGAGTAGTAGGCAACATGTTTGTTGTGTTTTTGAGCAACATAAGGGATAATATAACATTATGTCCACCATTTGGACAACTGCCAGGCAGTGTGTTACAGTCTGATACTCATTCTGAACATGTATGCTGACAGTCTTTGTTACAAGCAGGGGCTTCATATGTGCAGCTGTGCTAATCTGCACTTTGAGTTTGAAAGGATTGTGTACTGCACTCTGATATTAGTGGGCCTCATTTGTATTACCTGAGTTGAAATCCTCTGTGAATGCATATTAATGCATGACTTGACACTTTATGCACTTATAGTTTTGCTATAGGGATATATGTGTGTTCCTATCTGCAGGCCTGTGACTTCCATCAGTGAGAAGCAGAGATTTCATTTGAAATGCATTGTTTGCATAAAGAGTGCATGACTCACCCATGAATTGCTGGCTTCACAATAATGTAGCTTAAATGCTATACCTCACTGGATTTGAACCCAGGACTATATTTGACAAGATGTATAACTTGCAAGGCATTTAACAGACTGAACTACTGAGTCACTAATGCAACAAATGTATTTGCAAGATATAAGCACATGCATACAGGCTGTGACATACTTTTTTACAGCCATTATTATGTGCATGACTTTATATGGATGTATTTCTGCACCAGGGTCCCAGTTAAACATGTATTGTTGCAGTAATGTCTTAGCAGGTGTATTTTAAATATTGCTGATAAAAGGGGCATTTACCTGCTATTAAAGACCTCAATTACATCCATTATTCTGTGTTTGACTTTCTAGTGATGTACTCTTGAACCAGACTCCAAGGTGCACTCACAATTTTTCCATTACTCTTTAAGCAAGTTTGCATGACCTGGCATGATGTGCAGCTATGCTTAAACATACTTAATGACTGTAACTTGCTTAGATCACCTCTTGTAATTAATAGCTGTGTGGCATGGCAGGTTAATGCAGTGGTCTACAGGTGCGATGGTCTTGTGTTCTAAATAGGGGACAGGTGGTTATTACCATTTAAAACACATATATCAGTATAGTTCTATTTAGCTGAGCTTTGTGAAGCTGTGTGATGTGCTGCATCACACAGCAATGCACTAAAAATATATAAAGAAAAGAAATATGGGGAGATAGGAAAGTGGTGAAAGGGGGGTGCAAGCATGGGGGAAACATAGTGAAAGGCAGGAAGGTTGTAGGAAAGAACAATAGCTATCCATTTCTTGTACAGCAATAAGTGTGCACTTTGATAGAATTTGTAGATGACTTTGGACTTTCACCCCCTCCCTCCAGAAAGAGAGGGGTATGGACAACATACTTGCTTTGTTAAGCCAATTGGACCAAATTATGTGAGTCCAGTGGACATGTGTGAGAAATGGAGAGCTCTCTCTCTCTCTCTAGATATATATATATATATATATATATATATATATATATATATATATATATATATATATATATATTTATATATATATGATGATATTTTGGGGAGGGCAGGTGCCCATTTTTTTATGGTGATAGTGGAATGTTGGGGAAGGGACATAGGTACATGTGGGTGAGGTAAGTTGGGTAGGTGAGGAAGCTTTTGCAGACAGACAGCAGACAGGGGTGGTGTATGACACAAGAGGGAGGTGAACACCTTGGATGGGAAGGGTGTTGTGGAATCTCAGTCCAATGTGCCTCCACAAGTTAGCAGAATGATCACATCCCCACCCTTGGGACTGTCAGCATTGCTCCATCACTGCCCTGAAGGTGGCAGTGGTGGAGGCTGGGCTCCGTAGTGAGTCTGCCCTACCAGGATGGCCAGCATGCTCTCCATCTGATGCAGGCATCATCCAAATTCATGGTAGATGACCCATGCGTCAAACCCGGCAGTTCATCATGGGTGACAACTCCCCCTCCACCACCACTCCCAAAGAGGGGCCCAGCCCTGTCCGGTGAGGTGGTACTATCTGACACTACAGATAGTGCAGGGGCAGTAGAGGGGCCACCACCAGGCTGGGTTCCAGATGTGCTGGGATGTGGTGCCATGGCTGGAGGTGGCAAGGTAGGCAGATCATGAGGAACTGGCCCACCTTGACACACTGTAGTAAAGTAGTTATAACAATAAGTTAAGGTTAGTAATAACAAACCAATGTTAGTATTAACAGAATGAAACATAGTATTTATTAATCCAAATACATATTAAGATATATTTTGTGTAACAAGACATTAAGTAACATAACAGTAAGTATCTTAAAAGCAAGCCACTATGAATTAAACCATAAGGCCAATGAAACAGTTTAACAAAATATGTTAATAATAAATAACAACAGTAAATTAAAGAAGATAAGGGGTGGGGAGAGAGAAAAACAAACCATTAGTTACCTCACAGGTAATATTACTACACAAACTACTACTACATACTTCTACAGCTGAGCAGTGTCAGTTGTAAGTACATTGACTACAATTCTTCTATAGCTGATGTAGCACGTACATACCTCTCAAGTTGTTAGCATGGGGCATTACTGGCCAAGCACTAGCAAATTCAGGTACACAACTACATGGAACAGTTTCACATAATGTGGACTTACATAACTGCCAAGGTGTTCTTTAAAACAGATTTGAAAATATATTATGCATTCCACGTAATCATTTTAATAGACAGATTAGGCAGTTATAATTACATTATGAAAAATCGTGACAGTTGAGAGATATGTTTGTGTACATTAAGTAGTCCAGATAGCAATAATGCCTTAGTTGGCAGGCATCGGAGTAGAACCCAAAAGCTGTAACTCCAGGGGACATCTGCAAATAATGTAGCAATTGACTGCAGCAACTTCGAACAGACATGCAATGAATACAGCCCAAATGAAAATATTAAGACAAATGTACTTAAGAAAACAAAATGCTGCTTAACACTTTATTGGTACCAGTGTTTATTATCTGTGAAGTTTCCACACAATATCTGCCGATAAAGTGGGCTACCTCACCCATTTACCCTTTTTTTCCTGGAGTGGGAGGAAAAGTGAGCATCATGTAACTGAAAATGGCCTGGAGACAGCATTGAACCATATTATAAGTTGAGCAATACATTTATCAGGCCATTACTTTTGCATTCTACAGTTATAGTTTTACACTTGACCGCGGCAACCTTACCATATACATACAATGCATAGAGCTCTAGTGCAATTATGTTATGACAGCACAACCCTGCTGTACACCTTTTTGCTTACTGTTATTGGTATTGTTTAGTGTTTATTGCAATACAGTTGTTATTGTTCATTTATTGAACTACACTTCTAATTGCCCATTTATTGCACGAAAGTTTGTATTGTTTATTCTTTATTGCAGTACAGTTTTTTATTCTTTATTGTTTGTTGCACTACATGTATCATAATATATCCGTACTTACCACACTCACGGCGTAACCTGGCCAGGTGGCCTGGCATGGGACTGGACATTGCAAGCCCTCTCAGCTGCAGCTCTTGGGAGAGAAGCACAAAATTATGCATACCAGTTTTGCACAGATTCAGCTTGCGTTTTAGTAAAATACTGCAAGAAATACTTACATATGTTTGGGGCATGCCCAGCCCTCACCTCTTGCACCCAGATGTCCAAAGTTCCCCTCTTTCTATGCTTCAGGTTGTCATCATGCTGATGACACTGCTCACCAGAGCAGGGGATACCAGTAGTACTGGTAATGTCCCTGGCCAACCATTCCCAGGTCTCAGCCTTAGAGTCTGAGCCCTGGTAATCACCCTGCCACAGCCTAAATTCATAGCTGCATATCAGGAGCCCAAAAAAAAAAAACCCTGGACTCCTGCATACTCTATCTCTGAGCTTGAAAGCTCACATGCTCACCAACACTACCTGGCATACTGTCAGTCAGATAGACTCCAATGAATGCTGCAGAATTCCCGCCTATTGCCTTTAATATAGGCTGTTTTTCTACCCTGACACATCATTCAGCAACATTTAAAAAAGTGACGTGGTGCTTAGCATTGGGCAAACCAGCAAAGCGGAGCTGAGCATCACAAAAACTTGCATAACTGGGGTTTTAGAGAAGCTTAGCAACATGCAAATAGTAGTAGCTGTTAATCACATTTGAGCAGTGCTTACCACTGTGCAGCTCTTCCAAATGTAAAAGTTATGTTTTTAAACAAAAATTTATATTACATTAAACAAATGGTACACCTGCTTGGGACTTGAACCCAGGACCTATGAAGTTTTAGGCCATCGCTCTACACATTTAGCTACTTGGAAAATAGACAAACGAGTGTACCTACATATGCTACTAAGCTACTGTGGTGCGCTGCACAAATGGGTTTAAACAAAAGTAGAAATAAATAATTAATTACATCTGGTTTTTATTTTTAGATGTCTGGTAGATGTCTGCTGTCTATGTGTAAGCATGGCTTGGCATTGCTGTGATCCACGCCGTGCAAACAGGTATTACAAATAATTAAAAAAATAAAGAAAAAACATAAAAAACAGATATCATAATTCATTGCATATGGTTTCTATTTTTAGATGTCTGACGAGGGTCAGCTATCTATGTGCAAGTGCCACTTGGCATTGCTGTGCTCAGCACTGTGAAAACCAGCATTTAATTAAAAAAAAAAAAAAAGAAAGAAATCAACAAAAATTAAACATTTAAAACACAATTAATTCACAGCACATTTCAACAGCAGCAGGGAACATTACTGGGAGCTTCACCATGTGCATAACATCTGACAAGCCTCAACACTTCTGCCTACACAGATTCAATATCACTATTATGTTCTCTCTCAGCAGCGTGCCATAATTAATATGCATGGCAAGCTACAGAGGAGGAACCATGGCAATGTACACAGGTACAGTCTGTCTGGGCTCTACATAAACCCTACACATATTTTATTGAATCCTGGGGTTGGAATTGATTTATATATTAGTAGCAGGTAAGTGGGTGGCACAGAACCCAATGCGGGTTTGATGCAGTTTTTTTTGATCAATTGATTTTCGAGCAGTTGTGCTCAATGTTTTGACACTCAATGTTGTGAAATAAAACAATATGTCACATAGTTTATGTATTCATATACATTCAGTGTCTGTATGTATATGTGTGTGTGTGTGTGTGTGTGTGTGTGTGTGTGTGTGTGTGTGTGTGTGTGTGTGTTTTGTTTATGTATGTGTTTGCCAAACATCTGAGCAATATCCCCAATACCATTGCCCAGCTAATGAAGACTACCATACAGGTGCTCTATAAGTGATGCAGCATACTCCCTATATCCATGGATATTTATTTACCCAGGCAGAGGAAGAGTAATGCAATCAACAGATTCACAGCATCATGTTATTGAACAACTGAAGGGGAAGTTACATTTTTGTTTTGATGACCCCTTTAAAAGATCTCTGGCACATGACAACATTCCCACAGAATGCCACATGCTGCATAAAACGACTGTGGACTCATTGATGGCTGAACCATGCTAAGTGACAGACCATCTGCTAGATGGAGACGTACTGGGACCGATAGTGAGTGTGTCATCTTTTGTTTGGATGAGATATTAAACTGAGGTAGCATCTGCTTGAGTTGGTGGTAGTTCAGGTAGATGTAAAAAGATCAGAGGTCCTTTATTTTACATAACATAAAAACACAGATCAGGCACATATATACACATTTCTATTATTTTTGTTTTACTATTTAGTGTTTTTCATATAATGATTTTATTGGCATAATTCCATAATTCACCCCTCTCCTTCTTCCACAGCCATAATCTAATTTTTTATAATTTATATGCCAACACCCATTTTCCAATAAACAAAATTTCATTCATTCTTTCATTCCAGATAATCCATATTGCATAAAATAAATTCTTATCTGCCCTTCTCATGTATTCTTTCATCTTGTTCTTAGAGTATCCATATATAACATTTCTTCTTGTTCTTAAAAGTATGCATATATAATCATATTCATATTCACCCAACCTTTTCCATTGTTTCAGCACTCTTTTACATTTAAAAATACATGCTGTGTTGTCTTTTTGTCTCCACAATATAAACACATTCTTTCAAATTTCTTTTTATATGGCATACTCCCAGTTACAGGGAACTTATTTATTATCAGTCTCCATAGGAAATCCTGATACTCTACTATCTTGACATCACTTTATTTTGTGTGTGCCTTTTTATTTAATTTTATTATGCAAGATGCATTCATCCACTACTGTATATACACGTTGCTTTCAAGTCATCATAGCACCCTTCTTCCAGCAGAGTACTCATGCATATCCACAATGAGAAACTGAATATGATAACAAGGAATGTACATTTGCTCTTATACTTTTCTTATAGATAGTCAGCTTACTTATTTCCTTATGTCCTCAGTGGTGTTTGTCTCTCTACTTAATTTTCATCCTTTCCATTCCCCTCCACCTCCCCTACTTATTTTGTGGTTGTGATTTCCTGTCTCTTTCATTAACACCCTCCTCCTTTATGCTTTGTCCATCTCTGTGAATTTTACCATTCTTTCCTATCCTGATCTATGGGTATATCTCACTTTTAGGTTGAGTTATCCCTGCACCCTGTTTTGTGTTTGCTTCTTCCCCTAGTATTCTTTCCTTGCTACTGATATCTGATCTCTTTTCTGAATCTGATAATGTTTTAATGCTGTCCCTTTCTCCTATTTTTTGCCATTATTTCAGTACCACCCCATTTCTCAGATTTATTTCCTTTTATTATTTTCCTCAGGTTGCTGGCATTGCTATTTTTAGGTCCCATGGTTGTGTGTCTGTTGCTCCTGTCCAGTTGTTTACAATTCCAGTCTTTAATCTTCCACTCATGCTAATATCTGTTCCCTTATTGTCTTTGCAATTTTCTCATGGGTTGTGTTTATTCCTAGAAGGCATAGTCAACACCTGTTTTGGAATGTTCTGCCTCATATCTTCCCCCATTCTTCCACCTCCTTCGCCCTTATCTTTTTTTGGCCATTCATATTCCCAGAACATGTGTATAATTCCTGACTTCTGTGCTCCACATCTCTAACATGTGTCACCCTTTCCATATTCTTTATGTTTATTTTTTCAGGGTGTTAGATATTACACATGTAGTACTCTCATCTGTGTATCCCATCTCCTGTTTAGAGTTTTTGAGGTGTTATCCAGCCTCCATACTTCCTCAAATGACTCGTGTTGAATTCTGTCCTTGTTTATTTTACCAGCTTTCCCCTTTGTCTCTGTCTTTCTTTTTCTTCTCCTTCCTGCTCAATGTCTTTTTAAATCAGTCTACCTCTCCCTTTCCTTTTCCATTCCATCCATTTTTCATCTATTTCTTCTTTCATTCAGAAGTCTCTTGCACATGTTTCCTAAAATTCTCTACTATTTTTCTTAATATTTCTTCCACTCTTATTTTTTCCACCTCCTCACTTTTGCCTTTTCCATGCTTCTCCCCATTACTATCCTTTAATTAGTGTTATCTCCCTTTCTTTGACTTACTGGAGGATTTGTCTCTTCTGTCATGATTTTTTTTCTTCTCACTATCCTTCTTTCCCTCAATCCTCTCTTTCACATATCCCTCCGGCCAAACCTATAATATTGGCTAGCATTCCTTTAAGTTACAGATGGTTTAGTGCTAGATGGGGTCTTTGCCATTGTAGTTTCTCCTGAATTTTCTTTACTTTCTCTTTCTTCCTGTTTTTTTTTCTTCCTGTCTTGTTTCTACCTAGATTCTTTTCAGCTCTCCTTAACCATTGATTTAAGATGTAGGCATTGACACACCTCTCAGAGTCCAGTATTCCTACTATCATTTGTTTTTGCTTGTTTTAAGTTGTCCTTTATTTATCCTTGCCTTCTTCACAAACTATAAGAATTTATCACAGTGGCTTTAGATGCATTTGATTATACACTCCCTTTCAGTTATGATGATATACCTTAGCAAATAACATAGTTTGGGGGTTATCATCATTTTTACTACATTCACCCTCCCTGTTAAAGTTGTGATCTTGCCCCTAACTTTTCACAGCATTGCTGCTGTTTCTTTCTCAAGCTACTTGTAGTTCTTTTCTATTATTAAACTTGTTGTCCCCAATACCTGTAATCCTAGAGAGTTTGCTGCTGGACTCATTGGTATGCTTATCCCCATTCCTGCAACTCTGTGATCCATGTTTCTACTATTTTTACCCACACTGTTTTCTTTAGATTACACTTGAGCCCTGCCTCTTGGTTGAATGTTTCAAATTTCTATATAACTATGCCTGCTGCTCTCTTTATGTCTTCTGCTAGTAGGATTTAGACATCTGCGAGTAAGAGAAACTTAGCCATCAGTTTTTGTAGCGCCCCCTTTCTCACTCATCAGGACTTCCATCACTAGGATGAAAAGGCTTGGGAATAGTGGACATCCCTGTCTTGTGCCCCTTTAGATTAAGATCCTCTATATGTATTCCACATTTACCATTTCCTCTGCTGATAGGTGTCTAGACATTGCATTTATCCACTTCCTGAGTTTTTCCCTCACTCTCCATTCTTTCAGAATTTGGAATATTTATTATTTATTTTTTTTATTTTTATTTCAGTTTGATTACTGGGGAAGTCCACTGGGCCAAGGAGAACCCATTTTCAGTGGAGGCCCGGGGAGAAAATCTCCAAAGGCAGTACAACCAATATAATGTTTAAGAAGAATACAAAAGGTAATACAAACAGCAAGAAAACAAAGTAAGACACTGCAAATTCAGATTTACAATAGAATGTACACACAGTAAGAACATTGTACAATGCATATTTACAATAGAATGTAGACACAGTAAGAACATTGAAAATGCAAATTTACAATACACTGCAAGAAGTCATGTAGGACACAGCAAAAGTTAAAAATTAGTAGAATTCTTTTTTTTTTTTTTTTTTGCTAACTATTCAATATTGTCATCCATACAGTGAAGTTAGAGCCTGCTAAAAACATCTTATTTTATTTATTTAAAATCTTATTTTAATAAGTCAAATGCTTTTTTGATGTCAAAGAGTATTATTCCTGCTTTTTGGTTCCCTGATTCCTTCTGCTTTTCCATGAAGCTAAGCACCTCCCATCATATGCCCACTGATGTTCTCCCTTTTATAAAACCAGCTTGCTCTTCCTGTATGTATTTGGGAAGGAGTTTATAATTTTTTTTTAGCTGTGTATTAGGGATATTGGTCAGAGTGCACCAACATCAGTTATTTCATCTTTTTCTTTGGGTATTAAGATTATTCTTGCTTACTGCATGGTATTGGAGAGGGTATACCCCTCTCTACTCATGTTGTATACCAATGCTAGTTCCTCCTCTAATTGTATGCTTACAATTTGTAGAATTCAATGGGATGTCCATTCTGGCCTACAGCTTTGTCATCCCTTTAATTATTTTATTGCTAGAATACCCTACTGAAATGTTGGTAATAAAAATGTGTGCCAACAAGCTGAAAAAAAGACAAAAATACAGGAGAAGAGCAAATGCTGAAAATCACTCTTCTCTTTTAAACTTCTTTTTGTGAACTTATATATATATCAACTCCGAGATCACCATACCTGGGAGAAAAGGGAATATTCTGAGAAATGGCATCTTGGACTTAGTATATGTAAGTCCATTGTTTCTGATATTCAGTCTCTGTATTCTGGGACTTACTCTAGCACTTCCTGACATTTTAAATTGTTACCTATTACTGTCTTAACTTCTAATCTTAGTAAGAGCGTATCTAGTTCATCCTTTTACCCGTCTGAGATCTTCACTCCTTTCCAGTTCATTTTTCTGGGACTTTTCAGGTGCATATATTCTTTGTACATCTCCTGGAAAAAGCTTATTTCCTCCTTGTTCTCCTCCTTCAGTACTTGCCTGGCTCTTGTTCGATGCTTTGTGATTCATTTTTTCTTCTCAGTTTGTTTTAATTCTCCATGCCAGAGTCTTTACTGCTTTCTGAATGAACTTGCAGCCTCAAGAATTCTTTCTTTTTGGCCATTTTTATTTTGATATATGTGAATTCTAGACATTCTATATTGCTTTGGATTATGAGTTATTCTAGTTCTTTCTCATGGTTTCTTTCTGTCTTCTCTATCTCCCCGTGTATTTATCTTAGATCCTGCTTCCACTATCTTAGGTTGTCCTCTTTGATTTTCCTTTATTTCCCTGTATCATGCATTATCCAGCCTCTTCTTGTCAATTTTATCTGATTTCAGCACTGTTCTTTCACCTCTTCTTTGCTTTCCTGGTTTTCTATTGGGATTCTCTTTACCTCTTCCCTGTGTTTTCTCTGTTGGTCCTCTGTTCTCCATATTGAGGCATCCCATTTGCATTTCCATTGTGGAATCTCTTCCCTTCCTGTGTCTACCTCCATTACTACTGGAGCGTGGTTGGAGGTGGATATGTCTACCATTTCTATTTTTACTACCTTTTTTGCATCCTCTAATCTCAACAGAAACCAGTCTACCCTGCTTCCCTGATTTATTTGCCTTCAGATAAAAGTGAATTGTTTTTCTTTCTCATGTCTGTCTTTCCATATGTCAACTCACCCTCCATTACTCATTTCCTTCACTAAGTCCTTTTGTTTGTTTGCACTGTATTCTTTCTTCCCCCCTTTTCTGTCTGATTTATTGCAACAATGTAGCCCCCTCCAACACATTCCATTTGAATCTGGGTTACTGACTAGTTCCAGGTTGCAAAAAGCTTTTGAAGAATGTGTTACTGTCCTCATTTGGTGTGTATATGTGTCCTAATTCCCACTTCTCCCCTCTGTTTCTCCCTCATATATTAACTGTCCTTCTTTACTCCCCCTTACCCTTTTGTCTCTTTCTGATACTCCTCTCCTGCCATATTAACAACTCTCCTTTATTCCTCCTTACTCTTTCTTCTCTTACTGATATCCCTCTCCTGAATCGAATGGCAACTCTCTTTCCCCCCATGGGATCTACCACCCATAATAGGTTTTCTCTCTTTATCAACCTTTGTAGTTCCTGTATCTTTAATTCTCCCTCCTTTAGCACACTGATATCAACTTCTACTCTGATACATTTTTTTCTTTTTTTTTGCCAATGTTACTTTTCTTGATTGGGTTTGATATTTCTCAACATTCCAAGTCATGGCTTTTAAAATTCTGGAGTGTACCTACACCCATTAGGGTTTTTGCCTATTTTCCTCCTTCCTTCTGCCGGGCCTTTTTTGCTGTCTGCCACTCTCTCTCTCTCTCTCTCTCTCTCTCTCTCTATTTTCCTTCTTTATTTTCTTGCTTTTTCTATGAGTGGGTTTATCTACCAGTCCCACTTTTCTTCTGTCATTGCTGTAACTGCTTCTATAGTACCATCTCCTTCAATCCCTCTGCCCAACCTCTTTCCCTGTGTTTATTTATGTATGTCTATACTTTCTTTCTGTTGTTTTTGCCCCATTTCTTTACTTATACCATATTTTCCACCCTTCTTTTTTTCTTAATTTCCTGTGCCTCTTGCTCCTTTCTCCCATAGATAGTTTTCAGTACTAAGTGTACATTTGTTTCCATTTTACTGTTTTATGAAATTGTTGTATAAGACACAATTTTACGTTACTTGCCTTATTACTTACACTGCTTTGTCAATATAATTTCTAGGTTTTGATATGAGAAAGAAAGAAAAAAGTTAATATACATAAACACATGCACATATATACTTATCTGTCATCTCAGGCTTATGGATGTCCATAACCCTCTGCTATCTATCAGACAGTATGTGGATATCAGTTAATATACTGCAGTATGATTTGAATTAGTTTGATTTAAAACTTGCATTTATGGCCTTCTTGTACTTTCCCCTGATCTCCACTGTTCATCTAATTCCATGCTTCATTCAATGCATCAGTGCTGTATCACTCTTTTATTTTTGCTAAGTACTGTGGGCATGTTGGCATACTGTATTTATCTTTGGGTTGAGTTTTTAGAGTCTTCATAGTGCTGCTGTAGTTCTTAGAGTCTTACCCCGTATCTTACAACAACTTCCATTATCAGTCCTGATAGTTAATAGCTGATTACCATAGTTGATGTTAACCACCCCATTCAACATGGTCCTTACATCACATTCCATGTGCTCTCCTGTGCTGTTTGTGTGACCATTGCTTGTTACTGCCCTGTTATTAAGTACTTTTATAAATCGAGGTATATGTTTATGCATTCATCCTTAGTTCAGTGTGCATCATGTTGAACAATTGTGTCTGCATTGCTGATGTTTCTTCAAAACCTTTTAGAGATGTGTTGTTTTTGTATCCCTTTCCTCAACAATTTCCAAACATACTTCCCATCCTTTTGGCTGTCTGTTCACATTTTATTGTATATTTTAGGTTCTTCTATTGAGCCCCAGTTTGCTGTTTGTATTCTGTGGCTTTGGTCATCGATTTCCAATGTTTACAGAAGTTAGTTTTCCTTTTTTCCTTGGCTTTTCCCCCCTTGTTTGTTAACTCCTTTGTTGTTCCCTCCACTGTGAGTTCACAGTTATTGGAATAAATTCTTGTTGAAATGCTGCTTGGGAAGGAAAAAGAAAGACAAAGAAAAATGTGATTTTAGTAGCTTTTGCTTTTGCTTTGTGTCTGTTTCTTGAGTGGTTTGACTCTGTAGATATAAGGAAGGAATTACCAGAAGTGTTTTGGCTTCCTTTGACAGGTACAGGTGAGAAAGCAAGTACTGTTGTGGATTACTGTGCATGTGTTCCCTACTTTTGTTCTTGTGTAGGGAGTTCCGGAATCCTTTGATATTGTTTGTCTGACCTTGCTTTCTATAGAGTCAGTTTATGGTTGCAGTCTTTGCCTCATCATTCTTGCCTTTCCTCCTGGTGTGTTTTATTGGCTGTTTGTTGCATGGGGGTAACTACTTTATATTTTGTCCTTGTGATTCTGTTGTGTGGTATTATAAGCCCATTTTGCCCAGTTCATCCTATTTTTATTGCTATATGCTGTAGCCTGTTTATTCAGCTTTTCTTGAGATTCATAACAGTTATCCAGCCTGTGAATGCTGTTGCTTCTATTGTTTCCACTTGGTGGATTTTGCCTTCTCCCTTCTGATTTTCTGACTGTTCTTTCTTTACTCCTACTCCTCCTAGCTTTATATTCTCTTTCACTATTTTGTTAGTCCTTTGATTATGACAGTTTTTATCATCTGTCCTCTCTTTGTGGGTCTATTAAGATGAGATTTTCATGGATGTTGCCAGTATCCAACTTCCCTTTGTTCAGCTGTTGGTTATTCTACTTCCAATGCTTGTGTCCTTTTATTGGTCATAGTCTGGATTCTGCTTCTTTTCCTGATCCAATTGATTAGCTGATATAGCTTCCACTGTAATTTTTTTTGTGGGGGATGTGATATTTTCTACAGATGCATTGAATGTTTTTCTTTTCTAGGGGATATTGTTTACCTTCATCTCTTCTGCTTCTGGGTCTTGTCTTTCCATAGCTCTCTGTCCATATCTAGAAATCCCAGGTCTCTTTTGAGTTTTTAGAATGGCTTGATGTCCTGCAATATTTATCAGTAACTTACTGGGAACTGAAGTTGGAGCCTACTCCTATTGTTTTCAGTTCTTCTGTTATTACGTTATATTCTTGTCTCTGTTGATGCAGTTTTGATGAGTAGTCTGTGGTTATTCATATGTCTTTGCCATCTGAGCACTTTAATTTTGTTATTCTAGCATTTCTAAGGATCAAGTCTTTTATTGTGTAAGAATGCAGCTTGCATAGCACATGCCTTGGCTGGGCCACAGCTCCTTGAATTCTTCCTTCTCTGTGGATTCTGTCTATTTCTAGATTCAGTTCTTCAAATGGTTTTAACTGTAATTTTATTAGTTTTTTTTTAGTTGCTTAGCTCTTCCCCAGTTTTTCTTTTGCTGATTCCAATGAGTCTTAAGTGTTCCTTCCAGGATTTATATTCCTGCACATCCATTTCTTTCTTCAGTTTTTCTATTTCCTCTTCAAGGACTTTTAGCCTGACCATTTATTATAGTAGTTTTTCTTCTTCTGTGAATTCTGTTTTTTCTATGCATTTCTTGGGCTCATCTTGTAGTTTCTCAATTTTAGCTCTGTTTTGCTTTCCTTAGGAATGCTGTATCATTAGATAATCTCTCCACTAGGTTATCTCCATTTTGCTGTTTTCCTTCCTTTATGGTTTCTTTCCTGCCTTTATTTTGCTGTTCTGTCCACTCTTCTCTATATTTCTGAGTTATATTCCCCTGGCCCAGGCAAAAGCTCAGGAATAGGTAGTCATCTTTGTTAGTTTCTCCAAGGAATCTCTTGGTACACCACTATTTTTCTAACTTTAATTAATTTAATTACTTCTTTTGGTACATTTTTTATGGATTTACATACCAATATTGTTTTTCACATAATGATACCACATGCCTCTCTCCTTTTTATTTTCAGTGTTAGTATTTTTCTTGATAATTTTTAATTTCTTCATTTATATATTCTTTTTTCTTTTTCTTATTCTGACCATCTCCCAGATCTTTTTTGTACTTACATTTAAGCATTTTCACTACTAATTTTTCATTCTTTTCCTTTACCCACTTAAATACTTTATATAAATTTAAAGAAGCAGAATAAACAGATGGATTTTGTAACTGGAATCCCCCTTCATCTTCACTCATATACAACACACCGCTTCTTACTGGGTTTTATCTGGAACCTCATATGAAAGAAGATACCAACTGCACAATTTCCTTTTCATATTTTTGTTTGACCATATAAACATTTTACATATATGATATTTTTCCCATTAACACTGAATTCACCAGATAAACTTTTTTCTTGTATGCTAATCTATATTCCTCCACAAAAGACATATCTTTTAATTTATGTTATCAAACCCTCACAATGCATCATAACTGCATAATTTTTCAAAATTTATCCCTAGCAAAGACACCTCATTCATTGAAAAATATATCCCCCATTTTTACTACATCACATTAAAGCTTTCTTTTATATTTATTCACAGTCATTAAAGGATCATAGGAGGTTACTAGTCTATTGACTCAAAGGTCATTTTAAGCCTAGCCGCTTCATCATAATGTAATACCATAAAGATGCTAATCAATGCCTAAGATTGCATTTGGTGATGATTGCCTATATCCAGGAGGGTTGTGGGCTCTATCCCTGGTAAGAATTTATGGTGCCCCATCCACTCGTCCAAGTTACTCTTGAACAGTGTCATAGAGGTGCTCTGTTTCACATGAATTGGTAGCCTGTTTCACAGACACAGCAGTTGCTGGGAGATAAACCTGTCCATCCAGCACATCCTAACTAAGTCACAAGCCATAATTAGGTCTCTGGAATGGGTAGCCCCTAGTCCAGTTTTATTTATGGATATGCAGCAAGTTCATTAGGTTTGGGTCTTGGCTTGCTCTTTATGCCAAGCATAAGTCTCCCTTAAGAGGTCTATACAATACGGAGTATAGTGACAGGGACTTTAGTCGGTTTGTATAAGGCACCTGCTGGACCCCCTTAATCTTCTTTGTTAGAAACTTCTGAGGGCTTTCTAATTGCTGCAGGTGCTTATTACTGTACATGCCAAACAGAGAGTTATAGTCAATTGTGGGCTGTATAAGTAAGTGCTGAGTTTAGGGGGTTATAACTTCTTTTGGTCTCGAGGCAATGTCTTTACCAATCAAGTGTGCTATGTATAAAGTTTTCCTTACTATAGTAGACACATGTTGATCGAAGTTAAGGTTGCAGTCAACTTCTGATCCAAGGTCCCTTATCACTTCATGGCTACTTGGGGTATTGTTGTTTATTTGATAGTGTGAGAGGGTATTGTTTGTGCAGAAGGGAATAATGATGCATTTCTCTGCATTCAGTTTGAGTCCGTGAATAATACTCCAGTTGTTGGTCTGTGTGAGACCCTCCTGGAGTACACTGACATTATTTGGGGATTCAATGATTGCACCTAGTTTGGAGTCGTCTGAAAACTTGGTCGGGCACAACCCATTAGTTTTGACCTGAATTTCTGAGAAGTATATACCAAAATATAGGGAGATGGGCACTGACCTTATGGCACCCCACTGGTAACAGGACTGCTGGTAGATGTGGAGTCACCCACTTTGATAGGGTATGTCTTTTTTGTGAACCACTTGGCAGCCCAACTTACAATGAAAAGGTTTGCATTCAGTTTGCTAAATTTATCGTTAATGCCTGAATGTGGGATTGTGTCAAAAGCCTTTGCCAGGTTGAGGTTTGCTGTGTGCACAGATTTGTCCTCGTCAATGGCCTTGGTTACATTTTCAAAGAAATCTACCAGATTTAACAGGCAGGATCTGCCCTTCACAAAGCTGACTTGGGTAGGATCTAGGGTTTGGAGGTCACCTATGTCTTTATTTATGAGATCCATAATGATACATCCCATGGCCTTACAGATGAGGCTGGTCCAGCTTATGGGTCTGTAATTCCTCAGGTCTGTTGCTAGGTCACCTTTGTGGAGGGGGATAACTGTTGCTCTTCTCCATTCTGCAGGAACTAAGCCTGTGGTTAGGCTGTGATTAAAAAGGATACTTAGTTGTGATGCTAGTTCATGTTTCAGCCTGTTTAAAAGACAGCCTGGAATGTTGTCTGATCCTATAGAGGCTGTGTTTTTTGGCATGGAAAAGGTTTTGAGGATCTGCTCTTCAGATATGTAGTGTGGTGGGGGAGTTTGAGGGAAGAATTGTTGTAAGTTAGGAGGGGATAAGGGAGTGAAATTTTCACCAAACCTAACCCCTAGCAGGTTTGCTATATCTGTGGGGACAGTGTGTTTGATACCATTGGCCACTAGTTCTGCACATGATTGGATCCTACCCTTTAGGTTATTTGCATAGCTGAAAAAAGACTTATGGTTATTCTTGGCTGCACTTGCTAAGTTTCTCTCAAAGGAGACCTTGGAAGATTAGACAAGTTGTCTTATTTTCCTGTTGAGAATGAAGAGGGTGCTTTTCCATTGTTGGTACTTTTTCTTTGTTTTCTTGGACAGCAAATGTTTGTGTTTATTTTAAAGTTTGTTGATCCTGGATGTCACCATGACAGCTTGTTTTTACTTGGGGCTCTGGCTTTGATTATTTCTGATACAGCCAGGTTTATACACTTAGGAAAGTGATTGTACAGGGCTTTAGTGTAAGCTTTGACATAGTTTCCACTTCCAGCTTGAGGTGGCACTTGGGATGCATTTGTACCATCACCTAGGAGGGTATAGTTTGCCTTGGATAAGTTTTTTAGTCTGATTTCACCCTTTGTGAGATTGAGTGTTAGTGCCAGCTTGAAGGTGATTGACCTGTGGTCAGTTTTAACTAATAAGGGTCCGACAGTTGTGGCAGTGCATCTGTTTGACATGTTGGTGAGCACCAGATCCAGAATGCTTGTCCCCCTTGTTGGGGTATGGACAATTTGTTTAAGGGCATTTGAATTAATAAAGTCAAGAAACTTTTGTGCTAGCAAGTTAAGGCTAGTGTAGGGGTTTCCCAGATGATGGTGGGATAATTGAAATCCCCCATAATCAGTGTGTTTGGTAAAATGTGGATTGTCTCCAGTTTGGTCAAGTAGGCCTTTTGGGCATCATGACCCATGGAGAGGATCTATAAGTGGCTATGACTTCAATGGCGGTCTTATGCACTGTAACTTTTACCTGGAATAATTCCATGACATTGTCCATCTAACTAGATGGGAGATGAATTTATCTCTAATAATTTCCCATTTCCTTTAAATATCCATTCAGACAAACCGACACTTCCCTAATCCATATTTTGTTCTTAGCAACTACTACCTATCATCTTTGTATGTCAAAACAACTGGCAGCACCACTAATATCTTTCATTTTATAATGTATTTTGCTCACTATAACTTTTATTGTCACTGTAAACAATATTCCACTCATGGGACATCCTTATCTTATACCACGCTTCATGCATATCTTTTACTCAGCCACTCATTCACTAACATTCTCACTGTATTCTGTTACCTATTCCATACTTTTCTATAAGATCCCACAAAGCATCATGTTATACTGTATTAAATGCTTTGATAATATCACTTACCATAAGTTCCATATCCTCCCTTTTTCCTATAATATCATCCATAATTTCTCTCACAACCAGTAGTATTTATTGATATCCCTTTCCTTTTATTCCATATATTTTTCCATAATATCCCTCATACTTACTTCCATTCTCCTCTTTATTATTCTTGTAAAGATTTAATAATCTGTGTTATTGAAAATGATGGGTCTCAATTTTTTTATTTCATTTTTTCTCATCTTTACTCCAAATAAATTTTAATACCCACAACATAACTCTTCATAAACAAACCCTTCCTTCAACCTTTCACTTAGTACATTTACAAAGTACTTCTGTTGCCAATCCACTAATTTCTTTCACATCCCATTCCCTATACCATCTGATCCAGATACAAAATTAACATTACCTTTCCTGATTACTTCATCCAGCTCACAGATAGTAACTTATTTTTCAAAGATTTCCTTAATTAGGTATGGATTTTTCTTTTTACTTTTCATTCTTTCTTATTTTCCATATTTTAGACTTGTACATATTTTCCGTATGCTGTACTATAATACTTATAACTTGCTCTTGTATTCTTTTTACCTCCCCTTCTACATGTTACTCATTATGCAACTGTTCTCCTTTACTATTTTCTCAAATATACAGAAACCTCATCCTTTCTCCCTTGTAAATAATATTTCTGCCAAAACAGTAAAGCGTTATTTTTTTCTCAAAATGTTTATATATTTCTTTTTCTATAACACAGTACTCTCTTGTATTATTATCTAAATTCCCTAATAATTTTTTTACATTTTCCCATTCGTCATCTTCCCATCCTTTCGTACATCACCTTGCCATTGAAAAAAATTATTTTTTTATGCTTCTTTTTTTAATTCAATCCACCACAAAGACCAGTTTAATAAAAATCCTTTATAGTTATATGATCTTTCCATAACTGCAATAGTTTTGACTCTCTAATTTCATCCCTTAATCTCTCATTTATTCTGTTTATTCCCTTTCTTATTTTAATATACTCACCTGTTCCATCACCTCCATCCATATTGCTAAATGGTCTAAAAAAACCTCACAGCTGTATCAACATCTTCTACCTTCAAACTTTCAATAATACAGAATAATCAATTTCTGATCTGAGTGTCCCATTCCCAAAGTCCTTTCACTTTTGTTTTGCATAGTTAATCTACCTAATTTTATCCCTTCCTATATTTTCTACATCTTTCCCTTTCTTTTTACATTTTCCCCTTAAAGCAGTATTAACTTCTCCTGCAATTAAAATGTTCACGTTAACCACTACACAGTCTCTTTCCTTCCTAGTTATACATGCACATATTGATGTAATTCTGTAAAGAAGTTCTCTTCACCTCACATTCATAACAATTAACCTCACCATCCTTACCAATGCTGCATCCAGTACTTTTATTTTTTTATACAACACAGCCACTCTAGAACATTGTTCACTTTCTAAGCTCCATATTGGGCACTGACCTTGTGGCACCCCACTGGTAACAGGACTGCTGGTAGATGTGGAGTCACCCACTTTGATAGGGTATGTCTTTTTTGTGAACCATTTGGCAGCCCAACTTACAATGAAAAGGTTTGCATTCAGTTTGCTAAATTTATCGTTAATGCCTGAATGTGGGATTGTGTCAAAAGCCTTTGCCAGGTTGAGGTTTGCTGTGTGCACAGATTTGTCCTCGTCAATGGCCTTGGTTACATTTTCAAAGAAATCTACCAGATTTAACAGGCAGGATCTGCCCTTCACACAGCTGACTTGGGTAGGATCTAGGGTTTGGAGGTCACCTATGTCTTTATTTATGAGATCCATAATGATACATCCCATGGCCTTACAGATGAGGCTGGTCCAGCTTATGGGTCTGTAATTCCTCAGGTCTGTTGCTAGGTCACCTTTGTGGAGGGGGATAACTGTTGCTCTTCTCCATTCTGCAGGAACTAAGCCTGTGGTTAGGCTGTGATTAAAAAGGATACTTAGTTGTGATGCTAGTTCATGTTTCAGCCTGTTTAAAAGACAGCCTGGAATGTTGTCTGATCCTATAGAGGCTGTGTTTTTTGGCATGGAAAAGGTTTTGAGGATCTGCTCTTCAGATATGTAGTGTGGTGGGGGAGTTTGAGGGAAGAATTGTTGTAAGTTAGGAGGGGATAAGGGAGTGAAATTTTCACCAAACCTAACCCCTAGCAGGTTTGCTATATCTGTGGGGACAGTGTGTTTGATACCATTGGCCACTAGTTCTGCACATGATTGGATCCTACCCTTTAGGTTATTTGCATAGCTGAAAAAAGACTTATGGTTATTCTTGGCTGCACTTGCTAAGTTTCTCTCAAAGGAGACCTTGGAAGATTAGACAAGTTGTCTTATTTTCCTGTTGAGAATGAAGAGGGTGCTTTTCCATTGTTGGTACTTTTTCTTTGTTTTCTTGGACAGCAAATGTTTGTGTTTATTTTAAAGTTTGTTGATCCTGGATGTCACCATGACAGCTTGTTTTTACTTGGGGCTCTGGCTTTGATTATTTCTGATACAGCCAGGTTTATACACTTAGGAAAGTGATTGTACAGGGCTTTAGCGTAAGCTTTGGCATAGTTTCCACTTCCAGCTTGAGGTGGCACTTGGGATGCATTTGTACCATCACCTAGGAGGGTATAGTTTGCCTTGGATAAGTTTTTTAGTCTGATTTCACCCTTTGTGAGATTGAGTGTTAGTGCCAGCTTGAAGGTGATTGACCTGTGGTCAGTTTTAACTAATAAGGGTCCGACAGTTGTGGCAGTGCATCTGTTTGACATGTTGGTGAGCACCAGATCCAGAATGCTTGTCCCCCTTGTTGGGGTATGGACAATTTGTTTAAGGGCATTTGAATTAATAAAGTCAAGAAACTTTTGTGCTAGCAAGTTAAGGCTAGTGTAGGGGTTTCCCAGATGATGGTGGGATAATTGAAATCCCCCATAATCAGTGTGTTTGGTAAAATGTGGATTGTCTCCAGTTTGGTCAAGTAGGCCTTTTGGGCATCATGACCCATGGAGAGGATCTATAAGTGGCTATGACTTCAATGGCGGTCTTATGCACTGTAACTTTTACCTGGAATAATTCCATGACATTGTCCATCTAACTAGATGGGAGATGAATTTATCTCTAATAATTTCCCATTTCCTTTAAATATCCATTCAGACAAACCGACACTTCCCTAATCCATATTTTGTTCTTAGCAACTACTACCTATCATCTTTGTATGTCAAAACAACTGGCAGCACCACTAATATCTTTCATTTTATAATGTATTTTGCTCACTATAACTTTTATTGTCACTGTAAACAATATTCCACTCATGGGACATCCTTATCTTATACCACGCTTCATGCATATCTTTTTACTCAGCCACTCATTCACTAACATTCTCACTGTATTCTGTTACCTATTCCATACTTTTCTATAAGATCCCACAAAGCATCATGTTATACTGTATTAAATGCTTTGATAATATCACTTACCATAAGTTCCATATCCTCCCTTTTTCCTATAATATCATCCATAATTTCTCTCACAACCAGTAGTATTTATTGATATCCCTTTCCTTTTATTCCATATATTTTTCCATAATATCCCTCATACTTACTTCCATTCTCCTCTTTATTATTCTTGTAAAGATTTAATAATCTGTGTTATTGAAAATGATGGGTCTCAATTTTTTTATTTCATTTTTTCTCATCTTTACTCCAAATAAATTTTAATACCCACAACATAACTCTTCATAAACAAACCCTTCCTTCAACCTTTCACTTAGTACATTTACAAAGTACTTCTGTTGCCAATCCACTAATTTCTTTCACATCCCATTCCCTATACCATCTGATCCAGATACAAAATTAACATTACCTTTCCTGATTACTTCATCCAGCTCACAGATAGTAACTTATTTTTCAAAGATTTCCTTAATTAGGTATGGCTTTTTCTTTTTACTTTTCATTCTTTCTTATTTTCCATATTTTAGACTTGTACATATTTTCCGTATGCTGTACTATAATACTTATAACTTGCTCTTGTATTCTTTTTACCTCTCCTTCTACATGTTACTCATTATGCAACTGTTCTCCTTTACTATTTTCTCAAATATACAGAAACCTCATCCTTTCTCCCTTGTAAATAATATTTCTGCCAAAACAGTAAAGCGTTATTTTTTTCTCAAAATGTTTATATATTTCTTTTTCTATAACACAGTACTCTCTTGTATTATTATCTAAATTCCCTAATAATTTTTTTACATTTTCCCATTCTTCATCTTCCCATCCTTTCGTACATCACCTTGCCATTGAAAAAAAATAATTTTTTATGCTTCTTTTTTTAATTCAATCCACCACAAAGACCAGTTTAATAAAAATCCTTTATAGTTATATGATCTTTCCATAACTGCAATAGTTTTGACTCTCTAATTTCATCCCTTAATCTCTCATTTATTCTGTTTATTCCCTTTCTTATTTTAATATACTCACCTGTTCCATCACCTCCATCCATATTGCTAAATGGTCTAAAAAAACCTCACAGCTGTATCAACATCTTCTACCTCCAAACTTTCAGTAATACAGAATAATCAATTTCTGATCTGTGTCCCATTCCCAAAGTCCTTTCACTTTTGTTTTGCATAGTTAATCTACCTAATTTTATCCCTTCCTATATTTTCTACATCTTTCCCTTTCTTTTTACATTTTCCCCTTAAAGCAGTATTAACTTCTCCTGCAATTAAAATGTTCACGTTAACCACTACACAGTCTCTTTCCTTCCTAGTTATACATGCACATATTGATGTAATTCTGTAAAGAAGTTCTCTTCACCTCACATTCATAACAATTAACCTCACCATCCTTACCAATGCTGCATCCAGTACTTTTATTTTTTTATACAACACAGCCACTCTAGAACATTGTTCACTTTCTAAGCTCCATATTACATTTCCACCTTACAATTTTTCTGTTTGAAGTCTTTCTTCACTTGTCAGGAATCTGACATCCTGTAAAGTATCATTATCCTTCTTTGCGTGTTAATAATACTGTTTACATTTAATGAAAGTACTCTGAAGTTTTTAATTTTCCTTCTTTTTAAGTTTATGGGAAATAGTTTTAATTTTTCATTTCCTTATTTTTTTCCCCAATTCATAGGTTCATAAGTGTGTACTAAGCTAATGGCCCTGGAGCCTTTACAAGCCTAGACCATAGGAGTACCCTGGCATCGTGCCACTTGACTTTAGTTGCCAGTGTCTCTGTCGAGTAGAGCCACTGAAGGGATCCACAGGTTGAAAGTTCTATTTCCCATCTACTCATCAATATTTCTCTTGAAAGAGGGCCAGTGAGGTGCTCTGCTTGACATGTATGGGAAGTCTATTCCATAGCATGGGTAGTCTCTGGGTTATGAACATGTCCCTCCAGCATGTTCTGTTGATTGTGGTAATGAGTTTGAGGTCTCTGGAGCGTGTGGTGCAGAGGGATTGGGATTTCTTTAGATGTAGCATTTCTAACAGAGTTGGGTCAGACATGGCTTTGTAATTCAAGCAGAGATCACCTCTAAGTAGGTGATATGAAACAGAGAATAGGTGGAGTTCTTTGAATCATTCCATATAGGACAAGTGTTTATGGCCTAGGATCCTCTTTGTGAGGTACTTTTGTGGCCTCTCCAGTTTTTGCAGGTGTCTATGAGGTACATGCCAAATGGGGCATTGTACTCAATGATTGGCCTAATGAGGGGAAGAGTAGAGGCAGACAATGACCTCTTTCTTCCTGGATGTAAAACCCTTAGTAATGAGATGTGCCACATAGAAGGACTTTCTGACCACAGTGGCAATGTGGTGGACAAAAGAGAGGTTGCTGTCAACCTGTGTTTCCAGATCTCTTATAATGCCCTCTGTGTTCAGTAGACTACCATCAATGTAGTAACTCATGGGAACCGAGTTTTTCCCAAGCGACGTTGGTCTCAGTGAGGCCCTTCTGTAGGATGCCATCATCACTTGGTGAGTTGATAATAGCTCCCAACTTGCAGTCGTCTGTGAACTATGTCAGCCAGAGTCCTTTCATGTTGGCCTGGACTTCAGAGAAGTAGATACAAAACAGGAGAGGACACAGGAATGAACCCTGTGGGATTCTACTCATGACTGGTCAGCAGTCTGACTTGGAGTCAGCTACTTTCACACTGTGGGTTCTATCTGTGAGCCAGTTTGCAACCCACCTAGTGGTATAGAGGTTGATGCCTAGCTTAGTGAGTTTTTTTATGATTCCTGAGTGGGGAATGGTATCAAAGCCTTGGCCAGATCAAGGTAGGCAGTATGAACCACCTTGCCTTCATCCACAGCTCTGGTGACTGACTCAAAGAAGTCGACCAAGTTGAGCAGGCATGATCTACCCTTCAAAAAACCAAACTGTGTGGGATCCAGAGTTGGAGATTCCTATGTCCTTGTTAATTAGGTCAATGATGATGTGTTCCATAGCTTTGCATATCAGACTTGTCAAGTTAATGGGGCGATAGCTCCCAGGGTTTGTAGTTGCTCCTCCTTTGTGGAGAGGGATGACTGTAGCAGTGTGCCATTCGGTAGGGACAAAGCCTGAGGAGAGGATGTGATTGACCAGGGCACACAGGTAGGTGACAGTTCAGTCTGTAGTTCATGTAGAACACAGCCAGGGATATTGTCAGGTACCATAGAAGCTGTATTCTTGACCTTGGACAGCAATATGCAGCAGTAATACTGGGTGCCTGGCAATCTACTGGTATTGTGATTGGTCCTTTGGGGGAAGAGAGGGGTAAAGTTGGCACTGAATCTGTCGGCCAGTATATTGGCAATATCTGCTGGCTCAGTATAGCAGGTACCATGTGCAGTAGTTCAGAGCAAATCTGGGTATTGCCGTGAAGATTCTTTACATAAATATAGAAGGCCTTGTGGTTGTCTTTAATATCTGCAGCAATTCTGTTTTCATAACTAACTTTAGAGGATTTGATGAGGGATCTTAACTTCTTGTTAAGGCTGATAAAGGAGTTTTTCCAGTCTTGGGACTTCACCTTATTCTGCTTCAGTTTCCTCCTTCTGTTGTAGAATTTAGGACAGGGGACCACCAGATTGGCTTCCTTTTTTTTTGGAGGAAAGCATCTTGGTTCTATTGGGTATGGCGAGATCCATGCATTTGTATATGTGTTCATACAGTGCATTGGTGTATGATTTGTCAGTCATGCAACTATTCTCCATTTGCATGGGTGCCATGACGTTAGCCACCTCTGTTTTTAGGAGCCCAAAGTTAGCTTTGGAGAAGTTTTTCATGGTGGTTACCTTTGCAGAGGGGTGGTGTGGTGTGGGAGAGATGTGGATTTCCAAGGTGATTAGTTTGTGGTTGGATCTAACCAGGGAGGAGCTAACTATTGGTGTAGAGCGATGGTCACCCATGTTACTAATGACCAGGTCAAGGATGTTGCTACCTCTAGTGGGGGTAAGAAACAGCTGGTCCAGTGCATTGGAATTAATGAATTCCAGGAAACTTTGAACAAGTGTATTGGTACATGAGTAGTTTTCCCAGTTAATGGAGGGGTAGGTGAAGTCGCCCAGTATGAGAGTGTTAGGTTGGACCCTAATATTATCCAGGGTGCTTAATTACCATAATTGAATATTTTTCTTTGGTTTATGTACACATAATTTCTGTTCCTCAAAATCAGATTATTCACTAGAACTTAAGAAAAAAACATTTCTGTCACTCTCTTCTCCTGACCTCTCTTCCTGCATGCATTCTCTCTCTTTCCTCATTTTTCAAATATTTACAGGAAGTATACTTCTTGTAATTCCTGTTTACATTTTACCAGTTGCCCCCCCTAAATGGCAGAAAAAGTGTCTAGTTAAGGGAGAGGCCAATAGCGTGGCTCATATGACATCATATAGGGAGGATGCGTGGGATAAGTTAACCAAGTTAAAGGAAATGTTTTAAGCTAGGGGATCTTCAGAACACCTTCTGGACAGTTTGTTGTCAGATGTGTATAATGAATGGAGTAATGGTATAAACCCCAATTTTTTATTAGTCTAACTAACACATCAGGATGAGACAAGCATAAATATGAAAGGGCATTAGTATTTGAATACAATCAATTCTCTAAGAAAATGAAGGAGATTTTAAAAAATGGTGTATTTTAAAACCAGCCCTGAATTATATTCTTTAGTGTGGCCTAAACTGGTATTTATTTAAAAAACTGCCCCAAGTTTCAAGCGATTGAGGGAAAACAAACATGCCACATTTTCTAGGATTTCCAAGGGCACTATTAAATGGGGATGGTGAAACCAGTCTACGTACATTACTAGGAACCAAGTTGTGGTGCTAGGAAATGCAGTGAAAACAAAGATCACCTTTCAAGATGGTAACTGTGCCACTCAAAGGGTAGTTTAGCAATGTGCGCAGGATGTCTATCATTCTATCCGGGCAAAACTGAGCAGCCTCTCAGAACATGTATTTATGAGCACACACACACAGTACTGCCAACAAGAATCAGAACAGTGCCTTGTACAGACATTCCAGTCAATGTAGCAGTAATAGCAGGTTTCACTCTGGTATTTTAGAAAATATCACACTGGATCCTGTGGAAGGGGGATTGTTGTTGTACTTTATTGTTTATGAATGGGCATTTGTTGTCTGTCACTTTAAATAAAGAATATTATAGCTCTTATTAATGAATCAATCAACTACCTACAAAATCTTTTTATGCACTATTTAATGGCTCTGTGGACCATGTTATTCTGATGAAGTCTCTTGTATGAGATGAAAGCACTCATTTTATTTTTTCAGGATGTTTTAATAAATTAATTCTTGGACCATTTTTGGACTCTCGTTTAGTGTAGATTTTCTTTGGTTTCAAGTTTATCTGGTTGATGCTGCACCATTTTATGTCATTTCTGAGTTCAAGGAATTATTTAAGACTCTCAAGAAAAAGAAGAAGTAGGGGAAATGGTGGGAGCTGACGAAGAATGGCAGCACCTCAAAATACCATATATGAAGACTGCAGGACAGGTATGTAGCTGAGCAAGGTATGGAAATAAAGTATATAAGGAAAGCTGATAGTGGAATGCAGAAATCCAGGAAGTTATCAAAAGAAAGAAGTGCAGGAAAAAGTGCAAGATAGAAAAGACAGACCAGGCACAAAGGAATCCTGGCTGGCTAACAAAGAGGTTAAGAGAGGAGTTGCAATAGCAAAGAACAAGACATAAGAGTCACTCTACCTTCTCCTGGAAGGTGACACTATAGATGGAACAAAGAAACTTTATCAGCATGTAAGGCAAAGACAGAAAGACAAACAAGATAGTCAGACATCCCTAACAATGGATGCCGATAAAAACCTGCTCAACAGCCCACAGAAAACCAAAGGAAGATTCATAGGATCATAGGATCATATGAATTTTTTAGGCTATTGGCTCTGAGGCCCTTATAAGCCTAACCAAGATTTAAGCCCATGTTCCAACAAGTCAGCACCCAATGCCCCTGTCCAGCAGGGACAAAGGTGGGATCTCAGTGGTGTATTTTCTTTTCCCCATTCTGTTATTCAGGTTGCACTTAAAAAGGGTTAATGAGGTACTCTGCTTTAGTGGCAGCTCATGCTATTGGGCTGCAGGACTGCAGCCTCCCCCAGCTGAGAAAACCAAAATAAAAAAATCTCAGACCTCACACATGCATGCTTGGAAACCGAAATCCAGACTCATGCATGCATGCATGGAAACTCGAATCCAGACTGCTGTTCAACCAGTCCAGATTCAGAAGAAGCCACAGTCTTACAGATGCTCTAACCACATAGACTGGAAGGGATCAATCTGAAGTCTGTGCATGCTCAGTACGGAACAAGGCAGCGCACACATGCGTGCTCAGCATTCCAGTGCCAAGAACAGGCTTATGGAGGAAATGGCTGCTTCGGGAATACTGGCTGTTTTTATGGAGGAAATGGCTGCTTCAGGGACTACTAACTGCTTTTGTTTGAGGCTTATGGAGGAAGACTTTTGCTTTTAATGAGGAAATGAAGCTTGGCAAACCAGGTACTTGCTTTAGTGGTATGTGTGTGTGTGTGTGTGTGTGTGTGTGTGTGTGTGTGTGTGTGTGTGTGTGTGTGTGTGTGTGTGTGTGTGTGTTTGTGTGTGAAATGCCCCAGTTAACTATAACTGGTGGCTAGAGAGAATAACTCAGGTTCAAACACTCAACCTTAGGTACAGGTAGCAAGAACCGGAATTCCCTATCCACCACCACTTGTGAAAAGCATTCGGATTTTTGCCTTATATTTTTGTTCTGTTCTGCTCCTCATAAAATCTGTAATCTTAGAGTTTTCTGGATTTGAATTTTAGACTTCATATTCTTCATAAAGTACATGGTAACACAAAACATTTTATTCTAGCAATTTTCTAAGTTTATAAGATCAATATTTAAAATGTATCCCTAATTTTGGGGCTGTATTCTCCCATTATTGGCTTTGTCCAGGTGTTTTGTGCTAAGAGGCTGAGTGCTATGGTGAGAACTGAATTCACTAAATGATAGCCATTTTAGTTTCAGTCTTCCCATTTTTCAAGCAGCAGCTGATTTGGCATAGTGGTATGTTGCTCTGACTGTAGTGCACAGGTTCCTGGGTTCAAGACTTGGCAGTGAAATGGATGGCAGTAGCACAGCATTTTATTATGGCAACTTTGCAAGGTTATACAAGCAATGTTCAAAATGTGTCCCTGGTTTTTGGGCTTTTCTCCCCCCGAAAAAAAAAAATTGGCTTTTTTAAGATTTCTTGTGCTCGTGTGCTGCAAAGTTGAGAGATACAGTTGAGTGTTGAGTGGATTTTACAAGGCGGTAAGAGCTTCAGGGGAAGAGAAGTTTAGTACTGCTTGTGCTGAGTCAGCTTGTATTGTTAATAGCACAACAGGTAGTGTACTTGCTTTTGATGCAGAAGCCTGTGGCTTCTACTCCCACAGTATGTGGATGCATTACTTTACTGTGTTGTACCTTTAAAGGGGGTGGATGCTGCAGTTCTGAAAATGTCCTCTTTGGTGGAGATACCTCATAACTATCAACCTGTTCTCAGTTTGCCATCCATTCCCTATTGCAATATTACTAGCATATCATTTTTTTATGTAACATAGGCAATTTTTTTCTTCAAGGGCAACAGGCACTTTATTTGTAGATGAAACAATGACATGTAAAGTTGTTTGCTGGCAGCAACCTCTTCATTAGTTACAGATCTCTTAAATGTGGAATTATTTAGATGACTTTTTTACTTCTGCCGAGATCATGCATATTTACCGATACTGGTGGATTGTAGAAGTTTGAGTAGACTTTTAAGATGGAAATGTTCTGAATTGGGCAGTTTTGTCATTATAGGTGCATGCATTTTGTTTCATTGTTTACTGGAAAAATGTTTTAAAAAATTTAAAATATCCTCTAATAATTGTACTGTATTGTACAAGGAATGTAATTTAATACAATCAGGAAGGTGTATCAAAAAACACATGTATGTTTCGTGTGCAAGGGCCCTATGGTTTGGAAACAGCCCAAAGTTAATCTTTATCTGCCACTGGCCAGATGTATTTTCTTTGAATGTGGGTTTCAAAGCTGTTTCAATGAATATGAGTTTCAAGGGCAGAGAAGTTTTAAGGCTAAGTCTATTTTCATTGTGAGACTGCATTTCTTTATTTAGCAGATGTCTGTTAGAGTTTGTGCTGTAAAATGTAAAATAAAACATTTAAATGAAAGCCAAATCATCGTAGAAGTAAAGCAGTATGCACATTACAGTGTTTAAAGTAAATGGGGTGAAATAACCAAGTAATGGGACATTGGAATGGCTGCAGGGGGGAGGCCCCATTCGACCATGATTTGTGAGGGGGGAAGGGCGGCAAACTCAAAGACAGCCCTGGCTGAATTATACCTATCAAATGTCCATGTGTTCACAGAATGAGTAGATTTTTGCTTCTTATATTTGGTTTGTTCCTCATAACATTTGTGGTTTTCTGGCAAATCATTTAGGAAAGAAATCACTAAATAATGACAGACATTGAGTTTCAGACTTCATATCCTTCAGAAAAATGCATGCTAAAGCAAGACCTGTTATTCGATCAACTGTCTAAGTTTATACAACAGTATTTTTTAGTACTGTCCGCATGTTCCCCCAATACATTTGGCCTTGTCCAGATTTCCTGCTTTAAGAGGTTGAGAGGTACATGCAAATAAATCATTTTATAGAATTAGGTATATCCAAACCTCTCAACTGTCCCCAACTTTGACTCAAAATGTTGCTCTCCCCCTAATAATCCCTCTGCAAAATGGCAATTTTGGAAGAAAATGAGGAGGGTTTACGATTATTAAATAATTGTAATGATCAGAGTTATAGATTATTTTTATTTCAGAAATGCATGTAGATTCTCTTATTTTGTCAGCTGCACAACTTAACAGCACAAATATTAAAAAGTGTCCCTTCTTTGACAGCTTCCCAGCTGTATTGTGTGGCTATTTTATATTTTTGCATCATATTTTTGGTCCGTTTTTTATAAAATTGTGGTTTTCTGGCAAATTAGTGGCAAATCATTAAAGACTGAAGTTAGAAAATAATGACAGACATTTGAGTTTCAGATTTCATACCCTTCAGAAAATTCATACTAATACAAGACCGACTATTCTATTATCTTTCTAAGTTTATAAGAGTAATATTTAAAAATTTATTCAACCACAAGAAGAACGAACATGCGATAATTCACCACAAAATAGATTCCAATTCAGTAAGGATCAGGAATTTATTAAAAATTCAAGTAGCAGAAAAAGTAAGATATAGAAGCACTTGAAATACACAATTGATAAATTCTCTAGCGCCTCGGCACACTTGCCTTTAACAGAGTAAAAGCTTTTCATCCATTTTAACATCTCTTATATACTTACATCAGACACACCCTTCTAATACATCAATTAACAAAATAAAGAAACAGTATTCTAATACAACCATATTTACTACTAATATACACACTTATAACATACTTTATTTTGTTAATTGATGTATTAGAAGGGTGTGTCTGATGTAAGTATATAATTGAATTTTTAATAAATTCCTGATCCTTACTGAATTGGATTCTATTTTGTGGTGAATTATAATATTTAAAAATTGTCTTTATTTTGGGCCTTTGTCCCACTTCTATTTATGGCTTTGTCCAGTTTTCATGCTCTGAGGTTGAGAGGTATGACAAATGTGTCAGGGCCATCACTGTCAGTCAGAGACATTTCAAATTGTGACATGCTTGTTGCAACCCACTCCCCCATGTATCTAGATGTGTCCAAGCAAGGCAAGGAGAAGTTATGCAGTGTAAGTGTGCAGAGTATCCCCCCATCCAAGGTAGACACAAGTACCACAGTGACTTTTCATCAGTCCTTGATTTTGCAGGGTGTTCTGGTTTTCTGTCATATTTTTATACTGTTGATTTATGCTTATTATTATTCAGAAAATGCATGGTGTTGCACTGCCTGTTGCTCTGTGTTTAAGTAGCAATGCTTTAATGATCATCTGGTAAGCTTGTCTGAAATTGTAAGATGCAAGTAAGCTTTAATAAGCATACTGTTAAAGAACTACTAACATTGAAAGCCTTTTTGTTGTTGCCATGCAGAGAATATTTACATAACTAGACAGCGTATAAGCCTTAGGTATTGAAATGCATACGACAGTATTTGTAATAAAGGGCAGGATTACAGTATTTTCAGAAGCTCACTACATTTGTTGAAGACTTGCAGTCATCTTTGCAGTCATCTTTGCAGGCTTTACCAGTAAACTAAACGCAATGCCAATCTATCATGTGTAGTCCATAACCTGTGCAGCAATCCTTTAAGCAATTTATCTTGAGCTTATTTATTGCTTGCTGTTCATTTTTTACTTTGGCCATGTTTTCGCTATGAAACAAGTAGATAGTTGTTGTCAGGCAGTAGGTATTTTTTGGGGTAAGAAACAAACAAAGTGGGAGTATCACAGGGATTGCTACTTTCAGCATGTTACTTGGTACTTTTATAAAGCTGAATAAAAATTATAATTAGAACTGCAGTCCAAGGAGAAGTGATTTATGTCGAGTGCTAATTTGAGTTGAGTGCTGCTTGTTTTTTTATGCTTGATTTTGACTGGAATTCTAATAATGTATTTAAAAAGTAATTTATTTTTTCATGCCTCACAACCTTTTTGTTTCCATCTAGATATTAAGTAAGCTGTCATGTAGCCAATGCTTTGAAATGTTTTTTTTTTTCTTCTACACTTCATTTTGTCTTGATTGGACTCTCCTAATGATGGTTTGGCACCCTGGGCAGCGTATTTAATTAAGGTCCCAGTTATTATAGTTGTGAGCATAGCTCCACCCATTTCTAGTTGGTCACATCCCTTCCCATTGGCCCCACCCATTCAACTGTCTTCTGCAACTCCACTTTGAAGTCACTAGCCTCCACTGCTCTGCTTGATGTCGAGATGTCGAGAGGGAGTGTATTCCATAGAATGGGGAGTCTCTGCAACAGAAATCTGTCCTGCCAACCCATCCTATTGATGTGACAGACCAGGATGAGGCTGGACATGTGGGTTACTCGAGTGGAACTTGACTTGTGGATATGCAGCAGTCACATCAAGGTGGAATTTGAGATTACTTTGTATGCCAGACAGACATCACCTCTGAGGAGTCTGTATGAGCTGAGTAGAGAGACAGGGCTTTTAGCCTATCTGTGTAGGGTAGGAGTTTGAGGCCCTGGATTCTCCTGGTGAGGAACCTCTGCTGTCTCTCCAGCTGTAGCATGTGCTTGGTGAGGTACATGCCGAAAGGGGAACTGTACTCAGTAATGGGAAGGGAAGAATACAGGGATGTTATGACCTCCTTGCCTTTGGATGAGATACCCTTACTAATGAGATGGTGGGACATGCAAAAAGCTTTCTGTATGACTGGCAATATGGTGGTCAAGAGTCAGTCTGCTATCAACTTGGGTGCCCAAGTCTCTCACAACTGTTTGCATGCTTAGAACCTTGTTATTAATGTGATATTTTGTGGGGAAATCATTCTCCCGAAAGGTGATAATGGTAGTGCATTTTTTGGCATTCAGTTTGAGGCCATGTTTCTAGCACCAGTCATTTGTATGGGTGAGACCCTTTTGAAGGATATTCACATCAAAAGGGGAGTTAATGACAATGTCCAGATTGCAGTCATCTGCAAACTTGCCCAGCCACAGTCCACTGGTTTTGGCCTGCACCTCAGAAAAGTATACCCTAAACAACAGAGGTCCCAAGACTGATCCCTGGGGTACACTGCTCATTACGGGTCTACTGCTTGAGATGGCTTCACCTATTTTCACTAGGTGGGCTCTATCAGTGATCCAGTTTTCTACCCATCTGGTAACATATGGATTGATGCCTAGTTGAGAGAGTTTATCTACTATATCCTAATGGGGAATAATATCTAGGGCTTTGACCAAGTCAAGGTGGGTGGTGTGCATAGTCTTCCCCTCATCCATGGCTTTGTTAACTGTCTCAAAAAAGTCAACCAAATTTAGGAATACTTTTGTCAGCTTCTGAAGGAAGAAAATCCACCAGAAGCTGTCCTGCCAAAGACATAGCTTACAATGAAAGAAGAAAGGAGCCCACCCTAAGAGCATCACTAATGAAAATGAAGTCAGGGGAAGTAGCAGGCTCATGAGGTCACAGCAGATATGACCAAGATATTGAGTGAGATAGGTGAGAAATGGCTCATAAGGGTACTCATAGCAGTATAGAGAGAAAGACATTTCCCAGATGACTGGTGAATAAGCACATTTGTGGCAGTGTACAACAACAAAGGTGACATATGCAACTGTGGGCAGTATAGAGATATCAAACACCTGCTACACTGCATAAAAGTTCTGGAGATGATGATTGATAAACAAATAGGCTGAGTAGTAGAAAGTAAGATAGTAGATGAGCAGGTCAGATACAGACCAGGATGCAGCAGAACCAGCACAATGTTTGTAGTGAGACAGATAGTTTAGAAGAAGCTGTAGGTGAGGAAAGAGTCCAACTGGGCTTTCCTAGACTTAAAGAAAGCATATGACTAGGTCTCAAGGTAGCTGATTTGGGTAGCCCTCTGGTAATTAAAAGTTCCTGAAACTTTGCTAGAATTAGTGCAGGCTATGTACAAGTACCTAATGACTGAAATATGAACAGTCTTTGAACGGACAGAGGGGTTACCACTGGGAGTGGGTGTGCATCAGGGTTCAGCTCTGAGGTTACTGCTGTTCATACAGTTTATATACTTTATCAGCAAACAGGTTGGAGGAGAAAGATCAACAAAGAAGCTGTATGACAAGGATGTGGCAGTAAAAGCAGATTCTGAGAAAGAAGCTCAACAAAGGGGGTCTATATTATCAAATTGATTTGGCAGAAAACAGAACACATATGTGTCGATCTCCCAGGTAACCAAGTGGCCAGATCACCAATTTTTTTTTCTAGGGGTAAAAACTGGCAGGTCAACTTCATACAACACACCAGTACAAACATTATAAAGTGGGAGGCTTCATCCCCCACACCAAACCAAACCCCTAACTAAATATACTAACTCTGAGATTGCACTACAGTGGGGAAAAGGGCAAATTGACAGTGATGGCCAGCCGATTTTATCGGTGATCTGGCCATTCAGTTATCTGAGATTTGAAGAAATATGTGTCGATGAAATGGTGTTCAGCTTTCTGCCACATCAATTTGGTAATACAGACCCAACAAATGATAGGGGAATGTGATGAAATACTGAAGGCACAAGAGATGAAACTGAGATCAAATAAGACATTTGTAAAAACAAAAACTGGGGGAATTCAAAAGAGGCTGAAATTTGAGATAGAAAGAAAAACCCTGGAGCAGAATAACAGCTTCAGGTATCTTGGTGGGATCTTTGAGGAGAAGGGAAGCCTGCATGAGGAGGGAAAATCTACAATCAGAAGGGATGCAACCAACTGGCAAAGAGTGGCAAGGGTAGAGTATGATAGAAGAATGCCAATTAAGCTGAAAAGTAAAGAGTACAAAACAGTGGTGGGAACAGTACTACTGTATGGTACATAAACCTTGGCAGTAAAGGCATAACAACTGATGAAGCTAGAGGTGATAGGGATTAAGTTCCTGAGACTGGTGGTTGGATGCACACTGTGGGACAGATGAAGAAATGAGGGCATGAAGCAGAAGTCAAAGTAGTTCCAATTGCAGAGAATGTCAAAGAGAACAAATTACAGTGGATCAGGCACATGTACAGAAAAGCAGAAGACAATCTGGTGAAGAAGATTTGGGACAGATAGGAAGAAGGTAATAGGAAACAAGGACATCCAGCAAAGAAGTTGATGGATTGTGTGAAAGAAGATCTGCAACAGTCAGGCATGACTGTCGAAGAATGTAAGAGTGTGGCATTTAATCAAGAGAGAGTGGACATGTCCTCCTGACCCCATGTAGAAAATGGGAAAAAGAGAATTAATGATGATGATGATTACTAATGCTAAATATGCCCTCCCAGAGCCTCTCGTAAACCTCTGCAAAATGAGTTGGCCATTTTATACATCCCCAAAGTCTGGAAAGTAGCCAATGTAATGCCTTTACTCAAAGGAGGTCCAACCACAGACCCAGGTTACTATAAGCCCATCTGAGTAAACCCATCTGAGCTATCAGTCTTATCTGTAAAACTGCAATACAGTTCAACTCAATGGTTATTAGCGTTGGCATTGACAAATGCACGTCTTGTCGCTTTAACACTATGCACTTCTTTGAAACAGTAACTAAAGTAGTAATTATTGTTTATACAGTCCATGGTGCATATCTGCACTTGGCTAAGGTATTTGATACTATTCCTCACGTGAATATTATCAGCAGTCTCATGACCATGAATATTAACCTTCATGCAGGAAGGTAGATAGTAAAGTAGCTGACAGACAAAACCCTCTTGTTGAAGTTGCAGGCGCCACCTTGGAAAGTAAAAAAATATGTCACTTAAATAAGCTATACAACAGAAGGAGGAAGGTACTACATGATAGAGCAAAATCCCGAAAAGGGAAGGCATCTCTGATCAGTACTAGCAAGAAACTACGATCCCTCATAAAATCATCTAAGGCCAGCTTCGAAAGAAAATTTTCACAAGACACTAAAGATAATCACAAGGCCTTCTTTAGTTATGTCAGGAACCTGGGAGGCAACTCCCAGATATGCTCTGAGTTAGTGCAAAATGACAAATAATACACTGAACCCACAGACATTGCCAACATCCTGGCAGAAAGGTTCAGTGAAAACTTCTCCCCCCCTTCCCCCCCAAAAGAGCAAATGTCTATTCCTACAGAGTGTAGCCTTCCTGAGATCACAGATGCACAGGTGAGAGCTGCCCTCTCCAAAGCAAAAAACACAGCATCAGTGGGACCAGACGGTGTCCTGGGCTGCATCTTACACAAGCTCCAAGAATAACTAAACCCTCATATAAAGTCACTGTTCAATCTCAGCCTTACTACAGGATATGTGCCCAGGGAATGGCGTACAGCAACAGTGGTCCTGCTCTACAAAGCTGGTGTCACAACGGACCCCAGAAACTGTCACCCAATAAGCCTGACTAGCCTGACCTGCAAAGCTATGGAGCGTATCATCATGGAAATCATAAACAAAGACACTGGGAACCTCCAGACACTGGATCCTACCCAATTCAGCTGTGTTAAGGGCAGATCTTGCCTCTTGAACCTGGTCGACTTCTTTGAAACAGTTACCAAAGCCATAGATGAAGGGAAGGTAGTCTACACAGCCTACCTGGACCTCACAAAAGCCTTCGACACAATACCCCACTCGGGCATCATAAATAAGCTCACCAGCTTAAATATCAACCCCTATGTCACAAGATGGGTTGCAAACTGGCTCAGGGATAGAACCCACATGGTCAGAATAGCAGGTGCCATGTCAGACTCTAAACCAGTTACAAGTGGCATCCCACAAGGCTCAGTCCTGGGACCTCTCTTGTTTGGAATATATTTTTCCAAGGTACAGGCTAACACGGGTTGTCTATGGCTGACCAAGTTCATAGATGACTGCAAACTGGGTGCCATAATCAACTCTCCGGCTGACATAAGCATCCCCCAAAAGGGTCTCACAGAGATGGATAACTGGTGCCAGAGCCATGGCCTAAAGCTAAATTCCAAAATGTGCATAGTCATCCCCTTTGGAAAAAACAAAGTGCCCACCTATGTGGTAATCCATTAAGTATGGAAGAAGTAATTAGGGACTTGGGGACCCAAGTAGATAGCAATCTCTCCTTTGACAATCATGTTGCCAAAGTGGTTAGAAAGACCTTCTATATAGTCCACCTTATCACAAAAGGGTTCACATCTAGATCAAGAGAGGTCATTGTGCCCCTCTACTCATCACTTATGAGGCCCATAATTGAATACAATGCCCCATTTGGGATATACCTTACCCGACACCTGCAGCAACTGGAAAGACCCCAAAAGTACCTCACCAAGAGGATCAAGGGACTCAAACAGATGCCCTATGCAGTTTGGCTAAAGAAACTCCAGGTCTACTCAGTTGCATACCACCTACTCAGAGTCGATCTGTGTCTGACGTATAAAGCCATGTCCAAACCAGAATTAATGGACATGCTCCACCTCAGGAAATCCAAATCCCTTAGAGCTACATGCTCAAGGGACTTGAACCTCAGCACAGAAATAAATAGGACATGCTGGAGGGACAGATTCATATCCCAGAGGCTCCCCTCACTCTGGAATAAAATCCCAATCCATGTTAGGCAGAGCCCCTCACTGATGCTCTTCAAGAGAAATCTTGACGAGTGGATGGGAGATCATAAGTTTACCCCTGGGATCTCTTCTGTGTCCCTGCTTGACAGAGGTACATTAAACTAACCTTAAAAGGGCTACCTTCTGTGACCTACTATACAGAGGCACAGTCAACTAATCTAAAAGGGTGGCGAAAGCCAAACACACTCTGGCTAGGCTTATAAATGCCCTAGGACAGATAGCCTAGTATTAACCTATGAACCTATGAACTTGTGGTGCTCTGCAGGGCTCATTATTGGACTCCCTACATCAACAATGTTTGGACTATGCAAACTACTGGACCAAGAAAATAGCCTCAAACTGTCAAGAAATACATTATTGTTCTGTTTCCTAAAAGAAGCAATTCCCTGAAATATCATACAGATTATTCAGCCTTCGAGGCTAACACTGCCATTAGAGAACTACACACCTTTGTGCATGACTCTGCTTTGATTGTCATGTCATACCTGTAGTTAGAAAATTAGGAAAATGATTCTTTCTGCCAGTATAATAACTTAATAAGCAAGGGGTCACATCTGGATCTAATGAAGTTTTACTCCCTCCTTACTCAGCTCTTATCTGCTCCACTATTAAATATAATGCATCCTTTGGCATTTACTTATCGAGCATGTTACTCATAACCAAAAAAAACAAAAACAAAAAAACAAAGAAGCCTCAAGTCCCTTCATTATCTATGCAGTCTAGCTGGACTCTGCGTTTTCTGTTTTTCATACATTTTCCCATGGTGATCTATGTTTATCATTTTGTATAATAAAAGAGACAATACTAAGTGGACAATTAAATTTTCCAAGAAGAAATTGATCTTCAAATAGCAAAACAAAAGATTTTATTACTTTAACTGAAATTGATACTACATGCTGTTGTGCATATTGCTTACTCTAGCACTTCCCACTTGAGTAATAAACTACTTTTACATATTAAACAAATTAGAACCCATGTATTCACAAATTTTCACAAGGCTCGTCCTGTGCCCCCTCCATTGACACAGAAGGTAGTAACTAATAAAAGTTGTCCTGACTAGGCTATTAATGATCTTAAGACTGACTGCATAGTATTTACCTCGAAACTTATTAACCTATGTGTGTATCAGTATATAATTATATCTATATATATATCTATCTATATATATATATATATATATATATATATATATATATATATATATATATATATATATATATATATATATATATTCACTTTGAATCATCGAATGTTCAGTACATCGACGTTCTGATCATCAAGACCAGAACATCGATACTCAGAGCATCGAAGGTTCAAAATGAACCATAAAAACAACAAAAAAATCACAAACACGATGTGCCCCCCCACACCCCCCCCCACTTTAATATTCCAACTCCAAGATCGCACAACAGTGGGGTAAGGGAAATCTCCCGTTTACCGCTATATGCGGTAGTGCTAAATGGGAGATTTCCTGTACCCTACTTGCAATGCCAACACTCAGATGGCACACACACACACACACACACACACACACACACACACACACACACACACACACACACACACACACAACATGCAGGACACTTTGCTGCCCTGCATACACACCCAGCATTCCACAATCTCACTTACCTGGCACTTCCACTTTAAACCTTCGATGTTCTGAACATCGATGTTCTGGTCTCAAGGTCTCAATGATCAGAACGTCGATGTTCTGAACATTCGATTATTTAAAGTGAACCCATATATATATATATATATATATATATATATATATATATATATATATATATATATATATGTAGATATCAAAAGCACAGGTCCATGTAGTGAGGCACAATAGTTTTCCTGCCTTGGGAAGGGGGTATAACATTTCCCTCCATTAGGGAAAAACAATAGACAACAAGGAAAAATGATACTTGCAACAATTACCTCTTTTAAGGGTGAAAGTGCTCATCTATTTCTTTTTTGATAAAGAAGTTTTGATTTCTTAACATGTTATACTGCTTGATTAGTCTGAAATCTCAAATTGACCTTGTCTATGGGGCATGGTTCTATTTTCCTGATCTTTAAGGATTCTCAGCCAGCCTCCTTTGTGATCTACACACACACACACACACACACACACACACACACACACACACACACACACATATATATATTTATTGTATATTAGTGTGTGTGTGTGTGTGTGTGTGTGTGTGTGTGTGTGTGTGTGTGTGTGTGTGTGTGTGTGTGTAAAAAAGAATTAAAAATGCAAATAATGCAGAAATCTGCAAACTGGATGGATCTACTTCATAAGTCCCACCCCCCATACACATTGCTGTGTGCTAACATATTTAGCAGTAGGGTCAAAATGTAACAGTCAGACAGATAATTTTGAGCTTTGGTTTTCCAACAGAGTTTTCTAAACCTTTCTTCCTTTATCCTGCATGACAGTTGCCACAGTGCTGTACTCATACTTATACAGCTCTGACCATGGAAGACATTAACATCAGCCATGGGCTTCTACCCATCACCTATTCAGTGTATCCCTATCACTGCATAGCTCCATAAGAAAATACCTCTTTAGTGTAAATGCCATTGAAGAGAGCTTTTTTTTTTTCTTTTATGATGACTTTCACATTTTACTCGTATCCATGCCATTGGTATGTTACATAAATGGATTAATAAAGTGCAAACTATTAGCAGCCAAGCAGTAAGGTACATGGTTCCACAGTGCAAACACCATATACATATATATATATATATATATATATATATATATATATATATATATATATATATATATATATATATATATATATATATATATATATATATATATATATATATATATATATATATATATATATATATATATATATATATATATATATATATATCAGTATATACAAGCCCCTGTAATATGCAGATGTATCACTATTCCATGCAGTGACATCATAAATGCAGAGGTGCAGGAGTTGGTGCTGATGTAAGACGTCTGTACTGTTTGGTAGAGTATAACCTGTGCAATGGATGAACATGGTGAAATACTGGCACACCAGTGGGCATAGATGAGGGAATCTGTGTTGTACAGGGACTAAACTGCACACCCATATAATGTGGTGCCACATATGAACACATGTGAGTGATGGTGAGGGCATTAGTAGTTGTGTGCAGGAGGTAGCCTGCCTGCTAGTAGGCTATGACACTTCCAGGGAATATCACTGATTTCACTGCAGCTGAGTAGGAATTGGTATGCTATGCATATTTCAATAATTCACTTATATCACATGTCAAAGCATAGGTTCATAGGTAGGTACTAGGCTATTGGCCCTAGGGCCTATACAAGCCTAGCCAAAAAGGTACCCTGGCTTTCACCACCCAAGAAAATTATTTTCCTGTGCCCTGTCAAGCAGAACCACAGAAGTGATCCACGGGGTGAATTTCCTATTACCCATCTAATCAAGATTTTTATTGAAGAGTGCTAATGAGAGCTCTGTTTGACATAGATAGGTAGTCTGTTCCACAGTATGGGAAGTCTCTGGGACAGGAATCTATCCCTCCAGCATGCTCTGTTTATTGTGGTGAAAAGGTTAAGGTCCCTAGAGCGTGTAGCTCAAAGGGATTGGGATTTCTTTAAGTAGATCATGTCCAACAGCTCTGGGTTTGACATAGCTTTGCTTGTTAGGCAGAGATCGCCCTTGAGTAGGCGATATGTGACGGGGCAAAGCTGGAGTTTTTTGAGACGGTCTGCATAAGGCATCTGTTTGAGGCCAGTAATCCTCTTTGTGAGGTATTTTTGTGGCCTTTCCAGTTGTTGTAGATGTCTTGTGAGGTACATACCAAAAGAGGTGTTGTACTCTATAATGGGGTCTAATGAGTGATGAGTAGAGGGGAACAATGACCGCTTTTTTTCTGGATGAGAAACCTTTTGTGATGAGGTGTGCCACGTAGAAGGATTTCCTGACCACTGTGGCGATGTGATTATCAAAGGAGAGACTACTGTCCACCTGTGTCCCAAGGTCTCTTATCACACTTTCGGTGTTAAGTAGACTACCACCTATGTGGTAGTTCATGGGTACAGAGTTTTTACCAAAAGGGATGACAATGCACTTTTTGGCATTGAGCTTGAGACCATTTCTTTGACACCAGGCATTTGTCTCAGTGAAGCTTTTTTGTAGAATGTCCACATCGTTAGGAGTTTTGATTATGGCTCCTAGTTTGCAGTCATCTGCAAATTTAGTTAGCCAAATACCTTCTGTGTTAACCTGTACTTCAGAGAAGTAGATACCAAACCGGAGAGGACCCAGGACTGAACCCTGTGGTACTCCACTTGTCACTGGTCTGAAGTCTGATTTGGAGTCTGCTACTTTCACAGTGAGGGTTCTGTCAGTAAGCCATTTGGCAACCCATCTTGTGACATAGGGATTTATACCTAGTTTAGTGAGTTTATCTATAATTCCAGTGTGGAGGATGGTGTTGAATGCCTTGACAAGATCTAGATAGGCTGTGTGAGCCCCCTTACCCTCATCTATGGCTTTGGTGACTACTTCAAAGAAGTACATCAGGTTTAGGAGACATGATCTGCCTTTTACAAACCCAAACTGTGTGGGCTCCAGAGTTTGGAGATCTCCAATGTCTTTGTTTATGAGTTCCATGATGATACGTTCCATAGCCTTGCAGACAAGGTTCATCAAGCTAATAGGACGGTAGTTCCTGGGGTCTGATGTGGCCCCACCCTTTGTGGAGTGGGATAACTGTTACAGTGCGCCATTCAATGGGCACAAAGCCTGAGGTGAGGCTATGATTGAACATGGTGCTTAGGTGGGGTGCCAGTTAAATCTGTAGTTCATGTAGAAGGCAGCCTGGGATGTTGTCAACTCCCATGGATGCTGTGTTCTTGGCTTTGGAGAGTGAGGTTTTTACCTGTGCCGTGATTACAGGAACTTTGCATTCTTCCAGTATAAAGATGGGCCCTTTAGGGGGTGAGAGGGGGTTAAAGTTAGTACTGAACCTATCTGCCAGGATGTTGCCAATATCAGTTGGTTCTGTATATTTAGTGTCATTGTGCTGTAACTTAGAGCAGATCCGAGTGTTTCCATTGAGATTTTTAACATAGCGATAGAATGCATTGTGGTTGTATTTAGAATCAGTGGCAATTTTGTTTTCATAACTAGCTTTGGAGGATTTTATGAGGGATCTCAGCTTCTTACTGAGGCTGACCAGGAAGTTCCTCCAATCATGGGATTTTACACTTTTTTGCAACAGTTTCTTTCTTCTGTTGTAGAGTTTGTTTATGGCAGAAGACCACCAGATTGACTACCTTTTTTTGGAGGATAGCATCTTGGTTCGGTTGGGGATAGCACAATCCATGCACTCATGTAAGTGCTTATAAAGTGTATTTGTGTAAGATTCAGCAGTCGTACCTCTATTGTCCATCTGCATGAGTGTCGTGAAGTTTGCCACTTCTGTCTTAAGAAGCGTGAAGTTAGCTTTGGAGAAATTTTTTACGGTTGTTTTCCTAATGGGAGGGGGGGTGGGAGCGGGATGTGGATGTCTGGGGTGATTAGCTTGTGGTCGGATCTGACCAATGAGGAGCTGACCTCTGGTATGGAACACTGGTCACCCATGTTGGTGATGACCAGGTCTAGAATATTGCTGCCCCTGGTGGGGGTGTGGATAAGTTGATCCAAGACGTTGGAATTGATGATTTCCAGAAAACGTTGAGCAAAAGAGTTGGTACATGAGTAGTTTTCCCAGTTAATGGTAGGGTACTTGAAATCACTCATTATTAGAGTGTTTGGTTGTACCTTAATATTTTCCAGTGTATCAAAAAAAGAGGAGTGGGAATCCTGGGGCATGGTGGGGGGTCTGTAGTAAGCTACAATCTGGATTGCGGTTTTGCCCAGAGTTAGTTGAACTTGGATAATCTTGGATGCATTATGCTGAGCAACTAGCTTGGAGGTGTGGATATCCTTAATGAATATGGACATGCCTCCACCTTAAGTGTTTCGGTCTGGGTTTGGTGGCCGAAAGTTGTGGTATGAATTATAGCCTGGTAATGCAGGGGTGCTCTCTGGAGATTTGAACCAGGTCTCTGTCACTGCACAGATGTCAGCGTTGTCCATTTTAAGGAATGCCTTGAGTGAGTGCATTTTAAGATTTAGATTTCTAGCATTGAGTAGCATTACCCTCAGATTTTGCTTGCTTGTACCTGTTACAGTGGTGAATTTGTCATTTGAACCTTGCCTAAAAAAGGCACTATAGGGGTGGCAAGAGCCATTGCCAGTATCCGGAATCCCAAGGGCAACAGGTACAGACCATCTCTGGCAAAGCAGCGTGGTCTGTCGTTCATGTCATCCCAGGCAGACAGATACTGGATTCCCTTAGAATGACACCAGAAGCTTAGCCAATTGTTAAAGTCAGTCATTTTCTCCTTGTACTGTGGTGTCCTACTGGGTGATGGCAGGATGCTACTCAGGGCTAGGGTCATACCGGCCTGGGCTACAAGATCGGAGAGCTCCTCCATGTCTCTTTTCATGTAGTCCAGGGAGGTACGTCTCAGGTCATTCACACCAACATGGACAATGACAGAGTCATATTTGTACTTGTTGTGGAGTGACCTGAGTGCGTGAGTTATGTGGCTGATACTGGCACCTGACAGGCAGCTGACAGTAACTTTTTCCTTGTTTAGTCTGGTGAGTGGAACATCAGTGTGCCTGACTATAGGGTCATCTATGACTAGAGTGTTGGGTACGTTATGCCTTATGGGCTGTAGTTGAGTGAATATTGAGCATGGCCCGGGACCGCCTATATTGTGTGATGTTTATCATTGTTGCTTGTGTTACAGGCATTTTCTATATAACCCACATGGTGAGAGTTGCGGGAGTTCGGACTGACTTTAAACCAGTTACAAGTGGCGTTCCCCAGGGATCAGTCCTAGGACCCCCTCTTGTTCTGCATATATGTCTCAGAGGTACAGGCAAGCACAGAAGGACTATGGCTGACCAAGTTCACATACGACTGCAAACTAAGTGCTATAATTGACTTTTCAGGTGACACAGGCATCCTCCAAAAGGATCTCACTGAGATGGATACCTGGTGTCAAAATCACGGCCTCAAGGTAAATGCCAAAAAGTGCATAGTCTTCCCCTGTGGAAAAAACAAAGCACCCACAAACTACCACATAGGTAGTAGTCCCCTAAATACCGGAGACATTATAAGGGATCTGGGGACCCAAGTAGATAGCAATCTCTCCTTTGATAATCACATTGCCAAAGTGGTTAGAAAATCCTTCTATGTGGCCCACCTAATCACAAAAGGGTTTGCATCCAGATCAAAAGAGGTCATTGTGTCCCTCTACTCATCACTCATCAGACCCATCGTAGAGTACAATGCCCCATTTGAGATGTACCTTACAAGACACCTGCAATAGCTGGAAAGACCACAGAAGTACCTCACCAAGACGATCACTGGCCTGAAATAGATACTCTATGCAGCTCGATTTTAGAACCTCCAGCTGTACTCGGTTGCATACCGCCTACTCAGAGGTGATCTCTGCCTGACATACAAGGCCTTATATAAGGTCTTATATCACTTTGTTAAACTCACTTATGGGCCTTATGACACACAGATACCCCATTCATCAGACTGAAAAAGGAGAAGATAATAGTTGCTTATCTGGAGCCAGGCTCCACCAAGTTATTTATGCACTCAAGTTAGTCCACTGAAGTTACCAGTATGATTCTATCATAGTTGATATGGGTGTTAATGACTTAAGACATACTTCCCTGGACTATATGAAGAGAGACATTGTTGTTCTCTCTGAATTTGTGTCTCAGGTGGATATGTGCCTTGCATTGAGCAGGTCTACTTCACTTTGCCATACTCACTAATCATAAAGCACCTCTTTGCTGAACCCTATTTGTCGAAGTCTTCACTCATCAAACAATTGTTTCAGCTAAATTTTTCCCATGGTAAGTAACCAGTGTGCCATTATTGGGAATTTGTTCTTTATTCCACTGCGTTGTGATCTCGGAGTTGGTATATTTATTTGGGGGGGGTGGGGGGTGCAGCTCCCCACAGGGGCAGGTGCGAGGGATGCATCCCTCCAAGGGTGGGTTTTAAATATGCTGTTTTTGTTGTGCTCAGTTGTTGGCCCACTGGTTACATACCCTGATAAATAGTTTTGCTGAAATGATCATTCCATGAATGAAGATTTGACAGAGTTCAACAAAGAGGTGTTCAATGATTAGTGAGTTTAACAAAGTGATATAGACTCCATTGAGCAGCATTCTACCTTCACCAAGGATGATACCATAGAACTAACAAAAGATGATTGATTTCAATAATTAGTTTAGTTTTGGTGTCATTCTAGGGAGATTCAATATTTGGCAGCATGGGAGGACATAATTAGCAAACTATGTTACTTTGAAAAAGATGGTGTGTACCTGTCTCTGCTAGGCTTCCAAATATTGGCTAAAACTTTATTAACCCCCTTAAGCCATTTGTAGCAATGCCAAATTGAAAACCTACTGACAAAGCAAATAAAACCCAATGATACCTATAAGTGTTACTGCTACATGCTAGGAGTCTAAACAAAAACATCCACACACTACAAGCTCTCCTCACTCTGGAAAATATAGATGTCTGTGCCATTAACAAGACATGGTTTAAATCCACAGAAAGTACTCTGGCAGTGCAATGATTCCTGGACTTTATTAACACAAATACCCTAGACTAAATAGTATACACACTCACCAGAGGTTGAAACACTCTTGACCTAGTATACTCACCAGTATGGGAATGTGTTCCACCCCCCACCCCCAACCCCAGTGTTATGTCTTCACTAGTGAGGTCAGACCACAAAGCTGTCTACATTGAAATAAAAATCAGATTTGTAACCCCAGAAAATCCTATAACACTTAGGAACTATTTTAAAGCAAACTGCATCCTATTAAGTGATAGTTTGTCAAAATTCAGTGTTCTGCCAAACCCCGAGTTCTCAGCAACCTATGTGGAATCATTCACAAAGACGCTGTGCAACCATGTAAATGGCTGAATAGAAGCTGCTCTACCTACAAGAAGTAAGCCCCAAACAAACTCTAAAAATAAACTGCACTGGTGGAATCCTTACCTTAATAGTGTATATATAAAAAGGAAAAAAGCCATGGGTAAAATCTGTAAGACATAATAATTGGAGCTGTAATTAAGTTAAACAGGAAATTAAAAGGAGTAATTAAGTCCAACAAAGCTAATTATGAGGTTTAGATAGCCTAACAGACTAAAGACAACCACAAGGCCTTCTACAACTATGTTAAAAACCTCAAAGCAGTGCACATCAGTGAGACAAACTGGTGGTTAGTGGTGTCACCTTCACTGAGCAGAGTGACATAGTAAATTTAACGGCTGTAAAATTCAGAGCAAACTTCACCCCCTACTCCCCACACCTTGACACCCCCCATGAAAGACCTGTCAACATACCCCCCCACCCAACTATTAACAGGGAGCAGGTCCTGGCAGTGTTCACTAAGGCCAAAAACACAGCTGCAATGGCCTCCAACAATATCCTGAGATGCCTCCTAAATAGCTTGAAAAGTAAACTCTCAGGACCACTGAAGCACCAATAACCTCAAAAGTGGCTTTGTACCATGAGAATGGAGGACTGCAACATTTATCCTACTTCACAAGGGTGGAGCATCAAATGACCCCAGAAACTACAGACCTATGAGTCTGACCAGTCTAGTATGTAAAACCATGGAATGAATTATCATGCAAATGATAAATAAAGACATAGGCAGCCTTAAGACACTGGACTCAACCATGTTTGGCTTTATCAGGGCAAGGTCATGTCTGCTAAACCTAGTAGACTACTTTGAGAAGGTCAAAAAATCAATGGATGAAGGAAAAACATTGCAAACTGTCTATGTGGACCTGGCTGAGTCAGTCAATGCAATACCCACTCAAGTGTAATGGACAAGCTCAAAAAACAGGGCATAAACCCCTATATAACTTGCTGGATTGCCATCTGGTTCACAAAAGGACCCAGGAAGTCAGGATTGCTAAGAATACCTTTAAGACACTAGTCACTAGCGAGGGACCTCAGGGCACCATGCTTGGGCCAGTCCTATTTGGCATCTACTTCTCAGAAATGAAGGCTAATGCAAAGTGTCTTTGGCTAACTAAGTCTGCAGATGGCTGCAAATTAGGAGCTATCAAAGGTTCCCCCATGACACAATCTTCTTACAAGAGGGTCTAACACACAAATGACTGATGCCCAAGTCATGGAATAAAACATGAGTTCAAGATATGCATTATAGTGTCTTTTAGGAAAACTGCCACCCAGGATAATCACTCCATTGATAAGTCATCCCTATGTGTTGACCCAACAGTCAGAGATCTGAGAACATATGTAGACAGTAATCTGGCCTTTGACCAACATGTGGCCAAAGAAGTGAGAAAATCATTCCATGTTGCCCAACGTATAAGTAACTAATAGCTTGGCGTCCAGGTCCAAGGAAGTCATAGTGCCAATTTATGCGGCCCTTATCAGGCCCATCACTGAGTATAATGCACCATTTGGCATGTAGATGAGCAGACATATGCAACAGTTAAAATGCCAACAAAGATTCCTTACCAGGAGAATCCAGGGTAATATAAGCACATTGTTCTTTACGGATCACCTTAAAGCTGAATCTCTATTCTCAGACTTCTACACATTACTGAGAGGAGATCTTGAATACTATTCTGATGGATGCTTTGCAAATTTATAAAATGAACAGCATCAGAAACAGTAGATCCAAGGATTGAAATTTTGCTTGTGACATAAACAAGACATGTTAGTGAGACAGATATGTGTCTGAGAGGATCCCCATTCTCTGGAACAGGCTCCTTATCTATGTGAAGCAGAGTCCATCCCTAACCTTATTTAAGCATAACCTTGATCAATGGATGGGAAATTAGAAATTCACCTCATGTCTGATGCCCATGTCTCTGATAGACAGAGGCAGACAGTAATGCCCAAACAGCATACCACCCATAACTTCTAGAAAGTTCCTAACTATCTTAACTAACATATACCCTCCTAATAAATGCCTGTGATACAAAATACACAGTTGGGTTGGGTTGCACCAATAGGCTTATAAAGGCCCTGGTGTTCATTAACCTAGTATATACCTATGAGCAATTATACGGTGAATAGTAGAAGTATGTCTTTTGCATGCATTGTAGCTGACCAGCAAGGTGTAGCTTATGCATGTGTTTCTATGTATGGGTGTATATGATGGTCTCTACTTATATCATATCCCTGAGAGAAATGGCAAACCCATATGCATATACCAATGAATCACTCATTTGAGTATGTGTTATGTAACATCACTCGAATGGCATAAGCAGCAACATATGTGGACATCTTCAACATGTATGTAATGTGATGACCATTGTAGATGACTGTGCTGCTGATGAATATCTGCACATCTTCCCCTATTATAATAGGTGATAGTTCATTTTTCCAGGTGTAACCCAATTAACAGTTGCTTGGTACACATGTGCATGAGTATCAAGTCTCCAGGTTTTCTGCATGTACCACAGCAGAGCACAGGCAGTAATCAGCATTAGCAAAAGTGACCATGCTGATAACATGCCTCAAAATATGAGTCCACCAGTAAAGGTTTGCCAGCTGTGTTGTACATGCATATTTATATGCATGTACTGTTAACATTATATGATTCATGTTGCTGAATTGTGCCATAGCCATCTGCTGTACACGTCTTTATAATGTACTGACTGCATTTGACAAGTTTCTTTTCTGTGGCATAGGCTTAGTGTACACACACAGACACAGGGCACTTCTGTACAGTGTGTGCAGGTGCTGCAGTAGGGGAAGCTGGGAGGTAGTACGGAATATGTCATTATAATAGCTGACAGAGTAGTGGATATGTAATATTTGGTATAATATGCTGCACATGCATGCTGACTTATGTGAAACTAGAAATCATTCTACAATTAAGTCAGGAAATTACAGAATACTGCCCAACAATGTTGGGGACTCAGCCATAAGAATATCAACCATTTCATTTCACAGGATAAAGCCATTATATTAGCTGACAAATGTAATGCTCAGTTTACTCCACTTACCCATGCTGTTGGTCACTCTGTCTATGAAAAATTTTGTTCCCCTGAAATCAAGTTGAACAAGTCTTGGAATCCCTGTCAGAGGGTGAAATAATACTTCTATGGGACTAGATAAGATACCAAGCTGCAGTCTTATCGCTGCCAATTTTGCATTCTGCTATCTAGTATATAAATTATGCAACCTTAGAATATTCACAGGGTTTGTGCTTGATGATAGGAAGACAGCCACTGTGACTAGACCCAAGTAATTAGAGGCCCATTAGCCTCACCAGAATTATATGCAACACCATGGAATATACAATAACTCGATTCACTTGTGCAAACATGAGAAACACCTGTAAATAGTGAGCTTCTTTGAAACGGTTACAGAGGTTGTGGACAGTGGTGACTCCATGCAGTCTACTTGCTTTGATCTGGCCAGGGCTTTTCACACTATTCTCCAGGTCAGTTATGTTGGAAAAATATAGACAAACTTTATGTCAGATAGATTGCTACTTATTTATCAGACAGATCCCATATTGTGAAAATTGCTGGTACCTTCTCTGAAAATACAATTGTTGCTATCAGGTAATACAGGAATCAGTGCTGGGTCCCATCCTGTTTTTCTTTTATTTTGCAGACATCCAAACCAATATCCCCAAAATGTTATTGACCACATCTGTTCATGACAGGAAGCAGAGTACTGGTAGCCACTCATTCACTGATACTAAACTACTCAATCAAGGGCTAGAATATGTACATACCTGATGGGTGGACAGAAAATGTTCTCAAGATAAATGCCATAAAAAGTGCAGTAACATCGCTCAGCAAAAAAGTTCCCACCTCATAAGTTATAAGTGGTACTTCTGTTCAGATATAAATGGTCATAAGAGACCCAATCAGTTATGTAGACAACTGTCTCTCTCATTTGACCATCATCTTTACACTATATGGAAGAGAGTTAATTTTTAAGGGAATATCTTCAAAATCCAAAGAAGTCACCTTACCACTGTATTCTCACATATCAGAGTCATTATAGAATACAATCCCCCTTTGATATTTAGAAATCCAAGCATATCTCTCAATTAGAAAGGCCACAAGGATTTTGTCCCAAAAATCAGATGACTTAAACCCAACTACTCATATAGATTAACACAAGTCTCTTTATACTCGGTAGCCAACCAAATATTCTGAAGAGACCTGTGACTCACTTTTTAAGTTATATAAAACCCAAACCTGGTGATCTCTTATTTCTTTGCAAAGCAAGTGGCTATACAGACACACATAATAGGGATTTAAATCTATTTCAACAAATAAATACAATCCATTGTAGGAGATTCTTGGCTTCCTAGTCTGTGGAATGTGTCCATTGCAGATCAAGCAAAGTACTGCTTTGGTTCATAGGTTCATAAGAAGTAATGAGGCTAGTGGCACTATAGCTTTTACAAGCCTAGCCATGTTAATCCCAAGTATCCCCATTTGTTCTTTTCGGGTAGTTTGCAGAATGAATTTATAAACAGAGTGGTTCTGTGATCAACACTGGCTACCCTGTCCATGAGGTACATGGATATCACCTCAGGGGTGAATTTCTGGTCTCCCATCCAGTTATCTAGGTTGCATTTGAATAGGGTCAGTGAGGAGCTCTGCTTTACATGAATAGGAAATCTATTCCAGAAAAGTGGCAGTCTCTAGGAGACATATCTGTGTCCCCAGCCTTTTCTGTTAATGTCACAAGCTGGAATGGGATCCCTAGAGCAAGCAGCCATTGTGCCATTAGACTTCTGAATGTGCAGCATTTCCATTAGGGCAGGGTTGGAGATTGTCCTATAGGCCAGGCACAAGTCACTTCTCAGCAGCCTGTAAGATACAGAATGAAGTGACAGGGATTTCAGCCTATTCATGTAGGTTATGGTTTGGAATCCCTATATTTTCTTAGTGAGAAACCCCTGAGGTCTCTCCAGCTGCTGTAGGTGTCTGGTGAGGTACATGCAAAAGGGTGCATTATAGTGTATTAGTGATCTGATGAGGATCGAGTACAGTGGAGTTATAACATCCCTTGACCTGGATGTTATGCCCTTGCTTATGATATGTGCTACGTAGAAGGCTTTCTTTACCACTGTGGAAACTTGGTGGTAGAAGTTCAGATTGCTATCAACCACTGGGTTGAAACTCAGGGGGTCGAGGTTGTTGTCTATGTTGTAATTTGTAGGGAACTCCATTTTGCCAAAGGGAATAATAATGCATTTTTTGCATTTGGTTTTAGATCTTGGCTTTGCACCAGTCATTTGTTTATGTTAACTCTTATTGTAATATATTGACATCATTAAGGGAATCAATGATTTCTCCCAGTTTAATATCATCAATGGAACTGGTGAGCCAGAGGCCATTTACTTTGGCGTGGACTTCTAAGAAATAGATACCAAACAGTTATGGACCCGGCAAAGACTCTGTGGTACTCCATTGGTGACGAGTCTACTGGTAAAGCTGGAGTCAGCAATTTTGACAGAGTGTGTTTAAAGATTAATCCCTAACTGGGAGAGTTTCTCAACAATGCCAGAGTGGGGAATTGTGTTGAAAGCCTTAGCAAGATCGAGATAGACACTGTCTTACCTTCACAATGTCTTTGGTGACATTCTCAAAGAAATCCACCAGGTTAAATAAGCATGATTTACCTTTATCAAAGCCAAAATGGGTTGGGCCCAGTGTTTGGAGTTCACCTATGTCCTTGTTGATAAGGTCCATGATAATTCTTTCCATGGCCTTGCAGATGAGGCTGGTTAGACTTATGGGCAAGAGAATTATCGTTGCTGTTCTCGATTCTGCAAAAACCTAGCCAGTTCTGAAGCTATGATTAAAGAGTACACCAAGTGCGCCCTCTAGAGCTTGTTATAGATTGTTTAGTAAACAACTTGGGATATTATCTGGTCCCACTGAGGTTGTGATTTTGGTCTTGGTGAACACAGAGATGACCTGTTGTCGAGATACGGAGGGCTGGTGTTAGGTATGCTTTGGGATATAGTAGGTGGAAATGGGTGAAATTTGCACTGAATACATCAGCTAGCAGGTTGTTGATATATTCTGGTGTAGTATGAGTGATCCCATCTACAACCATTTTGGCACATAGCTGGGCATTCCTTTTTAGACATGGACGTAGTTAAAGAATGCCTTATGATTATCCTTGGGATGCAATTTTAGTTTCATAATTTGCTTCAGAATGCTATACAAGATTTTTGATTTTCTTGTTTAGGCTTGGGAGTCAACTTTCCTCTGCAGAGTGGTATCCCTCTTGCTTTTGAACAACAGTTTCTTCCTCTTGTTATAATCTGTTTTTACTTGAAGTCCACCATGGTGGCTTGTTTTTACAGGAAGACCTGGTTTTGATCCGGTCAGGTACAACAGAGTTTATGCAGTTGTGTATGTGTCTGTGCAGGGCATTTGCATACACCTCTGCATAGTGATCATTGATGTCTAAGATTGAGGATGGTGTGAAGCTTTTTATGCCATCACTTAGTAGACTGTAGTTAACTTTAGTGAAGTTTTTTATAATTTTTGTTCCTGTGAGGGTGTCAGTTCAAACTAGTCTGACCTCACCAGGGAGGTCATCACGCATGGGGAAGTATAGTGACCCACTCCCCATGTTTCTGAGTACTATGTGCAGAACATTAGAGCCCCTAGTGAGGGTGCAGGCTATCTGTCCAGTGCATTTGTGTTAACAAAGTCCAGAAACCTCTGGGTGAGCATGTTTTTGCTTATGTATGTCGTGCAGTCTATGGCAGGATAGTTGAAATCGTCCATGACTAAGGTGGTGGGCTGTATGGTGAGTGATTCCACTAAATTGAGGTAGGCACTCTGCTTATCCTGGTTTATGGTGGGGGTCCATCGCTATCAATGATGTGGTATGGTACTTTCCCAATAATTAATTGAACATGGGGTAGTTTGAGAGACTCATGCTATTTGACCAGTCTCAAAGTGTATTTGGTTTTAATGAAGATGGGCACACCTCTAGCTTTGGTTCCTTCATGCTCATTTTGAGGTCTGAATGTGTGGAAGGCATTATAGCCTTGCATGGCTGGGGTGCTCTCAGCAGCCTTGAGCCATGTCTTGGTAAATGCACAGATGTCAGCACTCTCCAAAGTGAGGAGTACTTCCTGGGACCGCAGTTTCATGTTTAAACTCCTGGCATTAAGGAGCACTACCCTGAGTTTATCTCAAGTAGACTTTGTTATGTTACAGATTTGTTGTTTTGACATGGGGGAGGCAAGGGCCTTTGTCAGTATTCAATAGCATAGAGGGGACAGGTTCATGCCATCTCTAGAAAAGCAGTGATGTCTGTCTACTATATCTTCCCAGGCTGATAGATACTGGATCCTTCTGGAATGACACCTGAGGCTAAGCCAATTATAGAAGTCAGTCAGTTTTTGTTTATATTTTTTGTAGCATCAAAGAGTCGGAGAGTGTAACCTAATGGTTAAGGTGTTTGCCTTACAAGCACAAGGTACAGGGTTTGAGTCTCACAAGGGATAACTGGCTATGCTTAAAATGGCTCACAAAGGCAGTTAGCTTAGTCCTAATCTATGAATCTATGAATCCTGGGTAATGGTAGGATACTGTTTAGAGCTAGGAACATACCTTTCTAAAACATATAATCAGAGAGTTCCTTCATGTCTCTCTGCATATAGTCCAAAGAGGTACATCTCAAATCATTCACTTCAACATGGACTATGAAAGAGTCATAATGGTATTTGTTGTTGAGTGACTTGAGGGCATGTGTGATTTGTCAGATCCTGGCACCTAATAGGCAGCTCACCGTGACCTTCTCTTTGTCCATTCTGGTGAGGGAAATATCTGTGTGTCTCACTATGGAGTCACCTATGACCAAGACAAAAAAAAAAAAAAAAAACACACTTCTCGGACCACAGCCAAATGAGAACCACAAAGTGGATGACACTTTATTCACAAAACAACAAGACTAAGCGCTTTCACCATTGAATAATGGCATCATCAGAGTCAACATACCAAACCCTAACAACCATTAAATAATATACCTAAACCAATAGCACATTAATTAGTAATTGGATAATAACTTAATTATAATTAGCTAATGCATGACCAATGAGCCCCAAACTTGACTACAAACTAAATTTAACAATAAAAAACACATCACATGACTTTAAAAACAATAACAATGACAATTTTGTTAAACACTTAAAATACATTCAAATGATATAAGATTTATGCTTTAAGGCTGGCTTTAGCGAAATATAGTCATTGAGCCCAGGTTGCCTCATTGCATTTAACCTAAGCTGCCATTCAGTTTGAAGACAGGCTACTTTGTTACTTATATCTCCCCCTGTACCAGTGAACACTCGATCAATAATAAAAAATATATACTTTTTAAAATTTACACATTTAACAGAATGTGTAAACAAGGCATTGTGAACATTTTTATTTTTAATGGACCTAATATGTTCCATCACCCTGTCCCTTAACCTACGGGTAGTCATACCCACATAAAATGCATCACATGAAGTGCAAGATGCCACATATACTAAATTCCTACTATTACAATTACACAATCCTGGACATGCCAAAGTACGCTTAAATCCTGGAACACATAAATATGTCCCTTCTGCAATAAATCTACATGCACTACACGCCCCACATTTGCCCATCCAAAATATAGTGAAAAGGCTTCTGAGATGTGTTCTGTGGTGAGATATGCATGGAATGAATGTTTGGGGGCTGATGTAAAAGCTATTGTAGGAAATGAGCCTAGAATTGTTTTTTCAAAGGGAGTTAATTTGAAAAGTATGTTTGAAAAAGTTGGAAAAGCATCGAAGTCCTGGATGGGCAAATGTGGGGCGTGTAGTGCATGTAGATTTATTGCGGAAGGGGCATATTTATGTGTTCCAGGATTTAAGTGTACTTTGGCATGTCCAGGATTGTGTAATTGTAATAGTAGGAATTTAGTATATGTTTCATCTTGCACTTCATGTGATGCATTTTATGTGGGTATGACTACCCGTAGGTTAAGGGACAGGGTGATGGAACATATTAGGTCCATTAAAAATAAAGATGTTCACAATGCCTTGTTTACACATTCTGTTAAATGTGTAAATTTTAAAAAGTATATATTTTTTATTATTGATCGAGTGTTCACTGGTACAGGGGGAGATATAAGTAACAAAGTAGCCTGTCTTGAAACTGAATGGCAGCTTAGGTTAAATGCAATGAGGCAACCTGGGCTCAATGACTATATTTCGCTAAAGCCAGCCTTAAAGCATAAATCTTATATCATTTGAATGTATTTTAAGTGTTTAACAAAATTGTCATTGTTATTGTTTTTAAAGTGTTTTAAAGTGATGTGATGTGTTTTTTATTGTTAAATTTAGTTTGTAGTCAAGTTTGGGGCTCATTGGTCATACATTAGCTAATTATAATTAAGTTATTATCCAATTACTAATTAATGTGCTATTGGTTTAGGTATATTATTTAATGGTTGTTAGGGTTTGGTATGTTGACTCTGATGATGCCATTATTCAATGGTGAAAGAGCTTAGTCTTGTTGTTTTGTGAATAAAGTGTCATCCGCATTGCAGTTCTCATTTGGCTGTGGTCCGAGAAGTGTGTTTTTTATTTTACATTGCCCCAGCTGTTGGGGTAGTTGTCTCTTACCTATGACCAAGACATTTGATGTGTTTTGCCTTATGGGCTTATTTGTTAAGGAACAGGTGTGTGTGTTGATATGTGTTGTGGTTTCTTTTTGCTTAATTTTGAGTGTGGGTGGTGTGTGTTTGGGAGGCCTCTGTACTTTTGGTAGGCTTTTAGTGAGTACCTCCATTTATGGGGGTTTATGTGTTGTGACTTTATTTTGTGTGAGAGGTGAGGTCTGCGTGAGTGGAGAAGCGTGTGTGCTGAAAATCTGTCAAATTCTGGCTTTAAATGTTTGATTGGTCTTTCCTATATAATATGCAGGACATTTAGAGCACTTTGACATATATATCTATATGTATATCTATATCTCCATCTATAGCTATATCTATATCTATGTATATATATATATATATATATATATATATATATATATATATATATATATATATATATATGGATTCATTTTATATCCTTGAAATACTGAAAAATAGAAATTCAGTATTTCAAGGCTATAAGGTCAACCTGAAAAAAATGTAAACTCAGAAGCGCCAAATTCAAAATCTCGCACACTGGAGATTTTGAATTAGTGCTTCTATTCCACACACACACACACACACACACACACACACACACACACACACACACACACACACACACACACACACACACACACACACACACCTTCTTTCCCACACACAAACACAAGCTCTCTACTACATAAAAGCAGGGGGTCAAGCCCTCCTGCACCCCCCATGTGGGGGTCTTCTCCCCCCACACACACACACACTACTTAAATATTCTAACTCCGAGGTTGCACTACATACAAACACACACAAAACACCATTCTCCTCACACACACACACACATCACAACAACAAAACACACTAACACACACCACAGCCCCTACCCAAAACCCTTAGCAAATAAACACTTACCTGAATCCACGACCACAGCAAAACACTGTAAGTGCTAATTCAAAATCTCCGGTGTGCGAGATTTTGAATTTCATGCTTCTGAGGTTTTGTTGTTTTCGGGATTCCACTTTATGGGCTTGAAATACTGAAGTTCAATATTTCAGTATTTCAAGCTTCTAAAGTGAATCCCTAGATCTATACTGACATCATTACGTGCTGGAGTTTCCATAAGCCTTCAAATGAAAAGTGATAATCTTCACTGGATGGTACTATAGTATTTTTTGTATATAAATGCTTACAAAAAATGCAATTATTACATTTAAAAGTTCTTTTTTTCTTGGTAACATCTTCTTTTGTTTTAATTTGGTCTTTATAACAATGTATTTTAAGTATAACATGTTTTTATAACTAAATTTTAGATCTTTACTATTTCCTTTAACTCAGGGACTTGTGTTAATATCAACAAATGCTTTCTAATGACATTTTTTTTATATAAATTGTATTACAATTGCAGGAGAAATATATCTAGAACCAACACCGTTTTTGGCCTTTGATGTTTGATCATTCTAGTTTTTTTCAAAAAAAAAAATATTTAAATTTACTATTTCTTTCCTCCAAAACTTCTAAAACATTATTTTTAAACTGATGCATTTCTTTATTATAGTATGTTCATAACATCTAATGACATTTGTTCTAACTGTGCACTCATAATATCAATTAAGTTTACTTAGCCTTGCCATCTGATTCTGAACTATATTGTTAAACATAAAATTGGGATGCATACTGTCCCTTGCTAAATAAGTAAATCTTTAACATCTGTAACAAACATGGCAGTAACAAGGTTACCTTTAATGTCCTTCTTTAAAGTTATATCTAAATAGTCAATTTGTCTATATTGTATAGTATGTAAGTACAAAATAAAGTCATCCAACTCGCAAAGAGGACAGGTCATCGAAAAACCTTTTGTAGAAAACTACATTTTTAAGAAAAATAATGGAATCAGAGAAAATTGCTTCAACCTCCCTACTATTCATCCCAATGTTGGCATAGGTATTCGCTATTGCCAACCACTTGCTTATAAACATGTTCCTGAAACAAATACATTATTCTCTAATACAATTTTCAGCATATCAGATGTTAAATCCACATCAATATTTCTTAATATAGGTTGTCTCAATTTGCTAAAATAAGCAGAATGAACAGGTTTGCTACTACTCATGGTTCTGGTACACTCTGTTTTTTGCTGTTGCATGCTAAACAGATATTATGAGTTACCCATGTTAAATGTGTTTCCTTAAATGTTTATTTTTTTAGGTTACATTATGGGCCTGTATTCAGGTTTTTTTGGAGAAGTCAGGGGGTTGCCCCATTGATATATGATGATCTGTGTTCTCGCTCTGTACTAAGTAGCTTTGCATAAAGGCAGCACCATTGTAGCCATTTTTGGTTTGTCTCATTTTTGTCTCATGTTTGCTGATAACATTTGCAACATTTGCATATTGTATAGCATTCATCCGTATTAATCCTGTCTTGCATCTGTACGCAGTATGGATGTGTGCACATCCTTTGGATCAAGACAAGCTTACACTGCTGGAAATGACTTGCTTTACATAGGGTTATAGCTGCATTACTCTAGTCATATGTGCACTGCTGTTCTGTGTTCATGTTGCACATGCACTATGAGAGTCTGTCAGAAGACAGGCAAATGTTTTGGTTCATACATCTGGAGAGTGATATCTTGTACAAATCCCCATCCCCTGGTGTGTCACACTGCAGTTGAATTATGGTATAGGAAGGGTGAAATGTGCATTCTTAATAATATTTTACTTGCCTGATATTCATTGTATGCTTGTTGCATGCAGAGTTTGAAGTCTGTGTACATGTGTGTCATGTATGGGTGTGCCACCATACTCCTGACTCCTTTACAGAGCAATATAAACAGCTAGTTGTCTATATAAATGATGGCCATCATGCAGCAATCCAGCATGATGTATTTGGGCCATGCTTAACAAGGTGAAATCTTCTGTGGTACAGGCAATATAACTGTATTAGGATATTATAACCCTCAGAAAGGAGACACCGCATAATGGAAAAGTGGCCAATGCTTTACCAGAAAAATGACAGGCTTACAATCATCCCACCAATATTATGGAAACAATGATTGCAATTTTCTTGAGGGCTTCTGATGAGTCAACTACAATTATGGATGTAAAATAAGCTGTGATGGCAAAGTTGACTCAACATCTGTGTAGCTAGCCGATTCTAAAATAATGGGTTGACATCTCAGTGTCGGATATCACTGATGTTACGCTCACCAAGCCTGTGGTGATACCTGTGCATTCACATGACAAGTCCAAAGATTTATGAGATGGCACATGATGCAACACACGTGGATACACCATCCGGTGCTTACATTCTCATAAGTGGCTCTAGACACCATTAGCCCATCCCTTCAGAAATAATGTCCACTATAAGATGCTCATGTCCTCTGTGCATGCAGTCTTTATCACATTGGATTGTCTGGTGCTATGGGCATACCTCCATGCAAGCTGTGGTAAGCTCTCCATCATTTGAGGTGGTAATAGTTATGGTACCTGCAATGGTGCACAGGTAAAAATGTAGAAGGAAAGGGAATGTTGATAGGCATAAGACATGGATGGTAATTTGGAGAACTTGAATTATTTCCATGCTGTCAGTGTTGGTGATAATGTAGAACATTATCCTCCTGGGTTCACAATACAAAGTCTCACTCAAATACTGCTGGAAATGTAATTTATGCATACTCATATTGCTGTGTTATGCATAGTTAATGAATATTCATTATCTATATGATCACTGCATAGAGGATAAGTAAGGAATATTCATAACACAACCAGTTCATGACTGCAGCAGTTGGCATGCATTTTGCTTCTTGACTGTTATATTGTCCACTCTGTATATATATATCACAAAGAGGAAACTTGTGCTGTAGTCTTCCTGTGTCAAAGCTTCATTTTTAATCTAAGGCCAGCAATCAAAGACAGGCTGGGTGTAAAAGGTAAGGCTGTGGCAAAAAGGGCCTGTTAGTGTAATTATAGAAACCAGTGATTCAGAAACACGTTAGCTACAATCAGGAAATACCTCATTATCATATAATGTGAATGTCTCCGAATCACTTGGTGCTAGCAAGTCCTCTCCTGCTGTCCTACTGGCAATCATTGCCTGCAGACAATGCATTGTGTCAACACAGGCACTGACACACACACACACACACACACACACACACACACACACACACACACACACAAAACATTTACAGTCAATAATGCACTCACTTTCTGTGCATCAAACACCCGTTCACCTCACTCATCTCTTGCACACACTCGTCAACTCATCCATAAACACACACTAACACACGCACATGCGCACACACACACACACACACACACACACACACACACACACACACACACACACACACACACACTCACACTACCCCATATGTGCACTAGACTCCCAAGCATTTACCTCTAATGCAGTTTCATCTATTGAAAGTAAGGAGGAATGCAAGCTTTTAGATGAGTTAATTACAGTGGCAGGAGGTAGTAATTTACATAGCCAATCAATTCTATGAATCACTTACTGAAGGCATTTCTGGAGAAGAGCACATGGCTCATTATCACATGCCTCTCCCCATGAAGGCCTCATTAGTATTTGGGGTTGACCAGAGAGTGGCAGCCCATTACTGCACTTTACTTCTTCTTGTGCTATCTAAGAATCAGTGGTGATCACCTGTGGTAAAAAGGGGTTACTGCTGGTGGGAACATTTCTAAATCCTTTCTTAGTTCTTCAAAAGTTATCTGAACAATAGGATTTGTAGCAAAATGCATTTTCCTACCAATAAGAACTATGAAACTCTTAATGCCTGGGATTACTGACTAATAAGCCTCCACAATTTAAGAGAAAAATTCAAAAATGGATATCTGAGAGTTATGTTCTGAAGTATTATCTTACTGTTTGTACTACAACAGTTCTAATGAAATACGGTATGGATTCCATCATCACTAAAAGCATACCCCTCAACATGTTTACTCAAAAATCAATGACTTTCACTTGGAAATGTTGGCCTAGGTATTCTTAAACCTCAAACCGATGTCAAATAATTTTTCCTCAGGTAGATAGTAAATACTGGAGGTGTGATGGGGAAGAAAGACGTAGAGTATGCAGAGTAGGCAGACTTTAAAAAATTCTCTACAGAGTACTCTGTCAGTAATGTTGGAGGAGCAAATGGATGTCACTAAGGAAATTATTTTTTTGTGCTGGAACATGGAATCTGAACTGCCTAGCTATAGTAAGAACCTACTAAGTTTAATTCTGTTGCCTGAAAAAAAAAGGCCATTACTAGAAAATGGTAGTCAAAATTTAAACCATCTGTATTTGAAGTACTGAATGTTGCAAAAAAGATAACAAATGAAAAAGCGATCTTTAGAAAAGGGGAGGAGCAAACCACATAGACAAATATGGAATTTGTAGGAAAAACACATGCAAAATAATGTTCGGGATGAGGAGTGAGGTATAAGGGAAGGTACAAATTGAACAATTTATGTAGTGTTGGACTGAAAAGTTGTTATAAAGAAAGAGAACATATGCAATGTATAATGTGTGTAAATGCAAAAAATGTTAATATGTTTTGGTTTTTGTTCTGTTAATGTGTGTGCTTATGCCTGAAGTGATAATTTAATAAAGGTGTTTAGAAAAAAAAAAAAAGAAACAGGGATAAAGCCTAAAATGATGGACATTTTTAAGATAGAAAATAAATCAGACAGGCTTACCACCCTCCTAAATATTTGCATTAGTTAGTATGAGAAGAATTTGAAAACCAATAGCAAAGAATGGAAATGAAAAAAAATACTAGCTATTGAGAAATTCATCTTTTGTAGAAAATGTCAGACAAGACTGATGGAAGATAAAAGTGAAATATCTGCTGGAAAGTGGCAATGTCCAGTTGTGCTTTCTCAGTGTGATAGATACAGAAAAAGTGCATTCATGTGAACCAGTGGGAGGCAATGACTTCACAACACTACACTATTCTAGCCAACAAGTTGATCTATGCTATAAAGAAATATATGAATTATATACTGTAGGACTCTGCCCCATGGTAGGGAATAGAGGCATTTTTAGTCTGAAATATAATAGATCATTCTGTTGATTTTACCATTACAGGTCTGATTCTGGAATTTGTGGGTTCACAGCAACCTTACAGGAGCATGTTCATAATATAACATAGAATAGTCATTAGTTAATTCTTAAGTCTCAGAGGAAGTACTGTTTTTTTTTTTTTTTTTTGCCCCAGGTACATTCTACATTGAAGACTAGATGTTAAACCCTGAAACAAAGGTGTTAAGCTGGTCTTGAATATAGATGGCATGTTTTAATATAGCAGTGAGCATACAGACCTAGGGACAGTTATTAGAGAAGTGCTGGATATATGTAATGAAAGAACAGGGTTTGAGATAGTGACATTATTAACAGTCATCTACTATGGTTACTGGCTATCTAGTGGTCATCTCTGAACGGTCATACTTTAGAGGTAAAAAATAATATTTGCAGGACTGATCCCTTTTTCATCACTACTAATAAAGAAGGCATCCCAATTTTGATTGATTTAGGTACTTTTCTAGATGGGGTTGGTAAAGAGATGGATATTTCAGTAGGACTGCAAGACAGTCAAGCTGGCAAATTACAGTAACTAGGAAAATTGTTGAGAAATACAGGAAATGCTAGGACAGACACTGAAAAAAAATAAGTTAGAAAAAGAAATATACTGGTGAATTTCACTTTAGAAGTATATCTGGCAATACAGAAATGGGAGAAAGTCCTAATACAAGATGAGAATGGATGGGTTACAGATGTGCTTAAGTAGATTGTATGGAATTCTACAAAGGTGCTACGCAGAAAGAATCCTTTGAAGGGCACAAAGACTGGATTAACTGAAAGGCATTTAGAAGACAGGTACTGTATATTACACAGCACCATCCTTTGAAATTAGATATATCAAAACCTTCTTTAGTCTTGATGCTATAATTGATGTTAAAATTTTCATATCCACATTCATTAGTGCTATTGGTCTGTAATTATCTGGGTTAAGGGGATCTGAATTGGTTTTATGTATGAAAATTGTTTTTGACGCATTGAGGTGGGGGTCACTAATTTTATTTTTAGTTATATAATTAAATACATAAGACAATTCTTTTCCCAAACTATCAGCAAACTCTTTGTAAAATTCAGCTGTAATACCATCAGGCCCTGGCGACTTATGTGCTTTCATATGTTGAATTGTATATACTATTTCTTCTTTAGAAATAGGTTTAATCAGGTCACTTTGCAGGCTCTCTTCTAATTCTGGAAAGTTAATTTTTGCAGAAAACTTTTATTCTGGTTATGTAGAGACCTATCAGTTTGCCCCTCATACACCTTTTAGTATAGATTTTCCCAAAACATCAACAATATCCTCAGTTTTGGAATATATTATGTCGTTATACTGTATTTCGAATTATATTCAGTTGCATTTGATTGATTTATAATCCTTGCCAGTGCTTTTGATGGTATTTGAACATTATTAGCATATTTCACTAAACACCTATGTTCTTGAAGTGTTAATTTATTATTATGAAGCAAAAAGAGATCCCTTTGAAGCTTCAACATTTCTTCCTCAGTTTGAGCGTTAAAATTCTGAATCAGCTCATTATCAAGTTGTTTTATTCTTATTTCTAGTTTTTGAATTACACTATTTTGAATTTTCTTATAATATGAGGCTTTTTGTATAAGAAATCCTCTAATTTGAGCTTTAGCTGTCGCCCATTCAATGTCAGGGGTATGTTTTTGGAGCTTCAAGCTATCTGTAAATTCTTTCAAATATTTTATAATTCCGTCTGCTATCTCTTTTTTACTTAAAAGATTTGGGTTGAGTGACCAATTATAACCCCTATGCCTTCTTGTGTCTTTTAAATCTTTAGAAAATTTTAACGAAATTTTTGAGTGATCTGATAGATGATGAGTATGTATAACCACCACTGGTTCTAAATTGCTAGTGCTTTAGATATCAAAAGTAATCTATTCTAGCCCACATTTTGTGGCATGGTGAATAGAAGGTGTATTTATTTGCATTATTAATATCTTGTGAATAAGAAAAGGGGTCATATAATTGAAAATCTTCCTTAAAATCATTTAATGCTATCCCGGCCTGCTTATTAAATGCTCTTTGTGGACAAGACCTATCCAACTTTGGATTTTGATAGGTATTCCAGTCCCCACCCACAACAAAATAATAACCATCATATTGTGTTAATATTGGATATAATGATGCTATGAAACTGTGTTGATCATTACATGGGGCATATATATTCAAAAGTAGGATCGGTTTATCAAATGCATTATCCAATAAAATCACATAACACCATCGCCCATTTGGATCCACTTTGGAGTCTAAAATCCTATCTTTGTATTGGGTTTTGATAATTATAGCCACTCCGCACTGTTTGTCTTACCTTCTGATGTCACTAGCTCTCTAATCCAGTTCTTTTTTCTAATATCATTCCATTGTTCATTCATCAAATGTGTTTCCTGTAGAAATACAAACAGTGCTTTGTCCTGTAATAATATGTGTAGCAACAGCTTTCTCTTCTTCAAGTTCTGGAGCCCTTTAACATTCCATGAGTTCAACTCCCACATTCGAAGGTCTTGGTATCAAATAACAATATAAGAGGGGAATTATCAAATTGACATGTATTGACTGTACACTATATCTAATCTGGAAGCATTTCCTACATCCCGTCCCTAACCAGTGCTTACCCACTTTACCCCTGGACCAGGATTTATATAGGTCTTGTATAAGATAAAATATAAACAAGGTTAAACACACCAACACATTGAAAAACTTCAGGTAATAACATTTAAAACATTTCCTAAACTTACAACCTATATATTCTAGCATATCTACATCGAAGTCTAAACTACACATTCCCTACCAAACACCGCTACTTAACTACAGCTTTGGTTTAACTATTAGTTAAACAAATCTCATTTCTAAGGTTATTACTGTGTAAAGGAAAGTTTTAGTAGATTGGGTACTTATTTTATCCTACCTTAAGTATCTGTTTTGTTGCAATCATTATGTACATAAACTTTTTACAGAAGAGAGAGAGAAAAAAAAATGCATCCTACATTTTAAATCTGTACCCTACACAGTGCCTGCCACTCACTGCATATAGTAAAAAAAAACGATTTTGGTTCACACCTATAAAAGAAGAAAAAAATAGTAAAAGTACATGTTATTATGTGCTTTAAGTACATACTGTAATGTTATTTCGTTATAAAAAGAACATTAACATATTATTTTCAGTTCTCTTTGTCTTCTCAAGCCAGGAAACCATCAGAAATACTCACGGTGGGGGACCTCTTTCACAGCAGAACCACAGGAAGTGTTACATCCAAATTGACACTCTCAGTTGAAATCCAGGCATTTCCTGTTTACCGCACAATGGAAATAGACCTTGGAGGTCATAAAAGTCTGGAAACCAGACAGCAGACCCTCAGATTAGCATAAACAAACAGTTTTATTGCTTTTTCAGAGGCCTGAACAGTTTAGTGAAGAAACAAAGGATTAGAAAAGCCTTGAGGTAAAATACATGCTGGATCTGACTACAGGAACATGCCAGTCTCAATGGAAGTTCTTTTCAGCCCTCTGATGCAGGTAGAACTTTACAAACTTTCAGAAACACTTCTTTTGCCTGATTTTTATTGGAAACAGAATATTTAGTGCCATCCACCATAAATGTAAGCATATTGGGGTATTTCATCTGGAATTTAGTTTGTTTATCAATCAGAAATTTACAGTAAGCAGATAAAGACTGTCTAGCCTGCCTTACTTGTAATGGTAAATCTTGAACCAGAAATATTTTAACATTTTTCCACATAACATAGCCACCATTTTTTTTGCAGTAAACAGTATTTTGCTAACATCTTGAAAGTTCAATATCTTAACATATACAGGTCTAGGCGTAGTAAAAGCTTGTACCTCTCTCAGCGCTCTGTGTGCCCTTTCTATTACAATCTGTTTCACCCCATCAGAATCATTTAACAGGATTTCAAATATTTGTGTTATGGCTGGTATTAGCTCTGCATACTGGATGTTTTCAGGGATTCCTCTTATAATAATATTATTTCTTCTAGACCTTGCTTCTAAATCAATAAGTTTATTTTGCATGGCTTGTACATCCACATCACATACCTTTGATTTTTTCTCCAGCATGTCAATTTTGTCCTCTATTTTAGGGTCTCAGTTTTGTCCATTCTCTGAAGCAATTGATTGCATAAAACTCCAAATGTTTGTATTTGTGAGGTCAAGTCCTTAGAGCTTCCTGTATAGGTAGTAAAGCGTGTTTGATATCCTCCATGTTTAGTGGCTGATCAGTCCTGGATCTAGTTTCTGGTTTCTGTTGTTCCTGCTGTCTAGTAATCCTTTGTTTTTCGCAGTTCCATCCTTTACTGGCGACTGTAGTTCTGACAACTTTGTCTTAGTAGTAGTTGTTTCCATGGTTCTTCCTTGTTGCAAGATTTTTCTTTCCCCAAGCAGAAAGGCAGAATAAAGAAAGTACATGGTCCTTTTTTTTGTTTCTCTCTTCAGAGCAAAGTAATCACTTGTAATCCTGATGGATAAATACTTTTTTTTCCCACTTTTTTAACTGATTTTAGATTAGGTAAGTATAAATGCAACTTTTTATCGTCAATTTGATGTTTAAACCTCCTGATACCCACTCAGATCAGAGATTTTCCTCGGGTTAATTGAAGAGCTGCAGTTTAGCCGTGTTTACAGCATGGCAGCCATCTTTGAATCAAAACAAATTGAACAATTTATGTAGTGTTTGACTGAAAAGTTGTTGTAAAGAAAGAGAACATATGCAATGTATAATGTGTGTAAATGCAAAAAATGTTAATATGTTTTGGTTTTTGTTCTGTTAATGTGTGTGCTTATGCCTGAAGTGATAATTTAATAAAGGTGTTTAGAAAAAAAAAAAAGAAACAGGGATAAAGCCTAAAATGATGGACATTTTTAAGATAGAAAATAAATCAGACAGACTTACCACCCTCCTAAATATTTGCATTAGTTAGTATGAGAAGAATTTGAAAACCAATAACAAATAATGGAAATGAAAATAAATACTAGCTATTGAGAAATTCACCTTTTGTAGAAAATGTCAGACAAGATTGATGGAAGATAAAAGTGAAATATCTGCTGGAAAGTGGCGATGTCCAGTTGTGCTTTCTCAGTGTGATAGATACAGAAAAAGTGCATTCATGTGAACCAGTGGGACGCAATGACTTCACAACACTATACTATTCTAGCCAACAAGTTGATCTATGCTATAAAGAAATATATGAATTATATACTGTAGGACTCTGTCCCATGGTAGGGAATAAAGGCATTTTTAGTCTGAAATATAATAGATCATTCTGCTGATTTTACCATTACAGGTCTGATTCTGGAATTTGTGGGTTCATAGCAACCTTATAGGAGCATGTTCATAATATAACATAGAATAGTCATTAGTTAATTCTTAAGTCTCAGAGGAAGTACTGTGTTTTTTTTTTTTTTTCCCCCAGGTACATTCTACATTGAAGACTAGATGTTAAACCCTGAAACAAAAGTGTTAAGCTGGTCTTGAATACAGAGGGCATGTTTTAATATAGCAGTGAGCATACAGACCTAGGGACAGTTATTAGAGAAGTGCTTGATATATGTAATGAAAGAACAGGGTTTGAGATAGTGACATTATTAACAGTCATCTAGTATGGTTACTGGCTATCTAGTGGTCATCTCTGAACTGTCATACTTTAGAGGTAAAAAATAATATTTGCAGGACTGATCCCTTTTTCATCACTGCTAATAACGAAGGCATCCCAATTTTGATTGATTTAGGTACTTTTCTAGATGGGGTTGGTAAACGGATGGATATTTCAGTAGGACTGCAAGACAGTCAAGCTGGCAAATTACAGTAACTAGGAAAATTGTTGAGAAATACAGGAAATGCTAGGACAGACACTGAAAAAAAATAAGTTAGAAAAAGAAATATACTGGTGAATTTCACTTTAGAAGTATATCTGGCAATACAGAAATGGGAGAAAGTCCTAATACAAGATGAGAATGGATGGGTTACAGATGTGCTTAAGTAGATTGTATGGAATTCTACAAAGGTGCTACGCAGAAAAATCCTTTGAAGGGCACAAAGACTGGATTAACTGAAAGGAATTTAGAAGACAGGTACTGTATATTACACAGCACCATCATTGCACAGTGGTTAGATGTACAGATATATTATACAGATGTAAAAGGGTAATATGTTCATGCAAGAGATTATCAGTGGGAGTTAAAATAAACAAATATATTACATAGATGTCAGTGGATGTGGTGACGGTATAGTGGTTAGCAGGGGTGGAGCTAGATGTGCAAATAGACTGTACAGATGTAAACTGACAGGGTGGTGGCAGACTGTTAGCAATCATGGTGCATTTGTTATGATGGCAGAAGTTAAATGGGGATATGCATTACCTAAAGGAAAATAGATGGGTTGCTGATACAGTAGTGGTTAGAAGGGGTAGGTGGATCCCTTTTGGGGGTTGGCATAATGTTTAAGGTGTTTACCTTACAGAAAAAAGATACAGTGTTTGATTCTCACCTATGAAGAGAAATCAGCTAGACTTAAAACGGCCTGCAAGGGCAGCCAGCCTAGTGCTTACTTACATTACTTGTAGATACATTACACAGATGCAAAGGTGTGATGCAGTGATAAACAGATACTTTTCATGGGTGCATATGGGTTGTGTGGTGTACAGTGGTTACCAGGAGGAGATAAATGTGCAGATTTATTGCTTAAATGTAAAGAGGTGGTGTAGTGGCAGAGATAATTTAGATGGAGGAAGTTGTATGTGCAGCTATATCTCTCAGATTTAAATGGGTGGTGTGTGATACAGTTGCTACTGCATGTGCAGATACATTTTACAGTTGTAAGCATGGACTGCTGGTATTGATGTTAGGATGGTGATAGATGTGCAGATGTGTATCACAGATGTAAATGTGTGGTTCACTAGTAAAATCTTTAGCGGGTTACGCTATATGTGTTATGTGATATGGGCAGATATATTACACAGGTGTAGGTATGGTGTGGTAGTACTGATGTTAGTACAGGGATTGATTTGTCACATGCTCTCCCTTTAAAACTCACCACTGCCTTAACCTTAGACAACTTGGATGGCTAGAAATACAGAACCTTATACTCAGTAAACAACTACTTATTACCCATAAAATCCTGCACTATCTCAATAATACCCCTATCCTCATAGATCTTATTTCACCATACAAAAATCTGTCTACACTACGTTCTGCCAATAAACATCTGGTATCCTTAGTTAAATCCAACAACAAAGCAGGTGACTCTTTTCTCTTTTCTAATACTAAAAAAAAACTGATCTGCTCCTTCTGAACTATCGACCCTAGCTTCTACTACTCTATTCAAAAAACATATCAAAGAACATCTTAAAAGCCATATCAAAACAACATCTTAAAGCCCAGTGGCTCTGTCCTTGTTCTAACCCAGACTGAAATTCCATGCTCCTCCTGCTCAAATCCCATCCCCACATACTAACCTAATCATACAACCCAACTCTTTTTCTCTTTATACCTGCTCTGTTTTTGTGATCTAATAATTGTTCTTTACTTTTCCCCTAGCAAACCTTTGTATATTGTCTATAATCCATAATTTGTATTATATTTATTCATATAAACAATGCTATCTCTGTACTGTAATTTTAATATACATGTCATTTTTATAAATTGTTAACGCTTTAACTGTTTATGCTGGAGCTTTTCTCCCAGGGCCTCTACTGAAAATGGACATATATCCAGTTAGACTTGCCCGGTCAACAAATGTAAAATAAAATAAAAATAAATAAATAAATAAATAAATAAAATCGATGATCAGATGTGCATCACAGATGTAAATGTGTGGTTCAGAAGTAGAGTGGTTAGCAGGGTTATGTTTTATGGCATATATATTACACAGGTGTAAGTAAGGTGTGGTAGTAATGATGTTAGGATGGGGATAGATGTGCAGATGTCTATCACAGATGTAAATGTGTGTTTCAGTAGTAGAGTGGTTAGCATTGTTATGTTATATACACAGATCCATTACAAAGGAGTGGGTATGGTGTGGTAGTTCTGATGTTAATGCAGGGGTAGATATATTACACAGATGTAAATGAGCACTGCAGTAGTACAGTGGGTAGATGTACAGATACATTGCGCAGTTGTAGGTATGGTGTGGTTGTACTGATATTAGTACAGGGATATATGTGCAGATGTGTATCACAGATATAAATATGTGGTTGAGTAGTAAAGTGGTTAGCAGGGTTATGTTGTATGTGCAGATCCATTACAAAGGATTAGGTATGGTGTGGTAGTTCTGATATTAGTGCAGGGGTAGATATGTAGATATATTACACATATGTAAATGAGCAGTTCATTAGTTAGATGTACAGATACATTGCACAGCTATAGGTATGGTGTGGTTGTACTGATGTTAGTACAGGGATAGATGTGCAGATGTGTATCACAGATGTAAATGTTTGGTTGAGTAGTAAAGTGGTTAGCAGGGTTATGTTATATGTGCAGATCCGTTACAAAGGAGTAGGTATAGTGTGGTAGTTCTGATGTTAGTGCAGGGGTAGATATGGATATATGTTACTCAGATGTAAATGAGCAGTTCATTAGTTAGATGTACAGATACATTGCACAGGTGTAGGTATGGTGTGGTTGTACTGATGTTTGTACAGGGATAGATGTGCAGATGTATATCATAGATGTAAATGTGTGGTTGAGTAGTAAAGTGGTTAGCAGGGTTATGTTATATGTGCAGCTGCATTACACAGGTGTAGGTATGGTGAGGTAGTAATGACATTAGTACAGGGGTGGATGTGGAGATACATTACACAGATGTAAATGAGCAGTGCAGTAGTACAGTGGTTAGATATACAGATATATTACACAGGTGTAGGTATGGTGTGGTTGTACTGATGTTAGTACAGGGATAGATGTGCAGATGTGTATCACAGATGTAAATGTGTGGTTGAGTAGTAAAGTGGTTAGCAGGGTTATGTTATATGGACAGATGCATTACAGTGATATGGGGTGGTAATAATAACATTAGTACAGGGGTATATGTGGAGATATATTACACAGATGTAAATGAGCAGTGCAGTAGTACAGTGGGTATATGTACAGATATACTACACAGCTGTAGGCATGGTATTGTAGTAATGAGGTTAGTACAGGGGTAGATGTGGAGATATATTACACAGATGTAAATGTGCATTGCAATAGTACAGTGGGTAGATATACAAATATACTACACAGGTGTAGGTATGGTGTGGTAGTAATGAGGTTAGTGCAGGGGTAGATGTGGAGATATATTACACAGATATAAATGAGCAGTGCAGTAGTACAGTGGGTAGATGTACAGATACACTACACAGGTGCAGGTATCATATGGTGCTACTGCTGACAGCAGGGTGATAGATGGCAGGTGCATTACACAAATGTAAGTATGGTTTGGTCATACTGATGATTCATATCTTCTAAGTTTATGGTAATCTGTGTTAAGGTCAAAGTCCATCATAACACGGACTCCAACATCACAGAGTGAACATTCAAGCTGAATTAAGAATCTAAAGACTTTGTAAAAGATTCTAGTGAAATGCATTTCCTTTTTTTGTAATGGAAGTCTATTCCATGATCAAACATGCACACACACACGCACACACACGCACACACACGCACACACACACACACACACACACACACACACACACACACACACACACACACACACACACACACACACACACACACACACACACACACACACACACACACACACACACACACATACACACATTAACACACACACACACACACACACACACACACACACACACACACACACACACATACACACACACACACACACACACACACAAACACACACACACACACACAAACACCATGATTTAAAAGTGTTTTTACATTTTGACATTTTTATAGTATAATTTACCTCTTGAAAAATTCACTCTGATTGCAATAACTCAATTTTTAACAAAATCAGTGTTTCTTCATCAGGAAGTGCATTATATGCTAGGCACAATCTTCCATATAACCAGCAATAACTGATAAAAAAATAAGGTTCAGTGAAAACTTCCCCCTTGTTCCCACAACATGTCCCCCAAAACATCCCTATCACATGCCCTCCACCTAGTATGTTCAAGGAGCAGGTCAGAAACTCTCTGTCCAAAGCCAAAAACACAGCCTCTATGGGACATAATGATATCTCAGGCAGGCTGCATTCTAAATGGATTATAACAGGTACTAGCTGCACCGCTGGGTACTCTTTTTAACCACAGTCTGAGTACTGGTTTTCTACCTGCTGAATGAATAACAACCATCATCCTGTAACGTAAAGGAGGCACCTCCACTGACCCTGGGAACTATACACCCATAAGCCTGACCAGCCTTATCTGCAAGTCTATCCAAAGAATAATCATAGAACTTATCAACAAAAATATAGGAGACCTCCATTTGCTCAACCCACCCCAGTTTGGCTTCACTAAAGCGAGATCCTGCCTCTTAAACTTGGTGGGCTTCAGCCCTGGATGAAGCCAAATCCATGCATATGGCCTACTTGGATCTGGCCAAGGTCTTTGACACTATTCCCCACTCAGACATCATTGATAAACTCACCCAGCTGGAGATCGACCTGTATATTATCAGGTGGCTTGTAAACTGGCTCACCGATAGAACACATACAGGCAAAAAAAGTTAACTCTACCTCCACCAGCAGACCTGTAACCTGTGGTGTTCCACAGGGAACTGTGCTGGGGCTCCTATTGCTTGTAATATACTTTTTGGATGTGCAGGCTAAAACAAAAGATCTATGGCTGATGCAGTTTGCTAATAATTGCAAACTGGGTGCAGTTATCGAGTCCACAAACAATGTCAACAAGAGGGACTTACAAAGACAAATGATTGGTGCAAAAGTCATGGGCTAAAACTCAATGCAAAAAAATGCATTATCATCCACTTTGGCAAGGGACATGTCCCACAGATTACCATATTAATAACAACACCCTAAGCAAGCAATCAGTGGTGAGAGATTTGGGCACACAGGTTGATAACAACTTTTCTTTGACCACCATATCTCCACAGTGGGAAAAAAAGGATTTCTACATCACCCACCTTATAAGTAATGGCATTGTATCCAGAAAAAAAGAGGTTATAGCTCACTGCACTCCTCACTATTCAGCCCAATAATAGAGTAGAATGCCACCTTTAGAATGTACCTTACCAGGCACCTATAGCAAATGGAAAGAACTCAAAGGTTTCTTTACAAAGAAAATTCATGGTCTTCAGCCTATGTCATATGTTGACAGACTTAAATCACTGTCACTATACTCTGTGTCTTACAGACTACTCAGAAGTGACCTCTGCCTTGCATATAAAGCAATCTCAGATCCTGTTCTAATGCAAATGCTGCACATTCATAAATCAAATGCTATAAGATGCACTCAGTCTAGGGAAATTGACCTAATATGTGACATCAATCAACAGGGCTTGCTGGAGAGACAGATATGTCTCACAGAGGTTACCTCTCCTCTGGAACAAACTTCCAATTCAAGTGAAGCAGAGCTCCTTGTTAATCCTATTTAAGCATAATCTGGATGATTAGATGGGAAACTGCAAATTCCCCCTGGGAGTTTTACTTGTGTCCCTTTTGGACAGGGGCAGTAGTTGTTGACTTAGTTCTGCTTAATACCTTGATATTCGTGGAAACAGGTGTTGCACTTGGCTTGGCTTGTAATGGTCCTAGGGCCATTAGCCTTGTAACCGTCTATGATCCTGTGATCCTATGAACAGTATAGGGCTTAAAACAGAGCTCTGGAGGCACCAAAAGCAGTCTCTGACCATATTGAAAAGTAGCCCTGAACTTTAACATGATGACATCTATGCCTAATCCAACACCTAGACCTCTCAATAATATTAATGTTTACCATATGTTTTACAAAGAAATTAATTATTATTGCATAATGGATTATTGAATGCTTTTGGTAAAGCTAAGCATGAAACCCTTACAATAAGAACATTATCTAAAATCATATATAATGTCCAGTTAAATTAATAAATAAAACTCATTCTCATAAAACAAAGTTGTTTAATATCAGCAAATGCTAGTACACTATCGTGGATTTTCAAAAGTGATAATAAACATGTCAAACCACTTGCTTATAAGTGAAGTCACACTTATTGAATGACAGTAATGTCATCAAAAGATCCACTCTGATGTATCAACAATATTTGCCAGCCTCCATTAGTCAGTAACATTACTTGCCACTAATCCTATATTAAATAATGAAGTTAGAGGGCATGCCAGTTGGTCTGAAAGGCTATGAAGGAAACAACAAAGTACAGAGTCAGGGTCAGCACCATTGTCCATTTAACCATAGTTACTGCAGATTTCAGCATATCATATGTAACTAATGGACATGAAGCATGAGATTTATCCAGCATTATCATCAGTAACTATTGTATTTGATGTAACTGAGATGGCGAAGTAATCATTTAAAATGTCATTATTTCTGAAGGATTTCAAAGAATTTTGCCTTAATTCGCAACAGGACCAATTCTATTCTGAGACTTCTGCCTGAGTTGGTGATACCTCAAGTGGGTGTACAAGACTACACAGCAACTATCAAAAAGAGTAGGGATCTTTTATTTAACACACACATAAAATACATACATAGCTACATATTTACAAAATGAAAATATTAACAGGCACATGTATACACATTTCTAGTTTTTTTTATTTACTATTTATAATTTTTTCATATAACATCCTGATTATTATTATCCCATAACTGAACCCATTCCTTCTTCTATAACTATAATCTGATGTTTTAATGTATTAGCCAAACTCCATTTCTTATTAAACAAAATTTCATTCAGCCTTTAATTCCAAGTAACCCATGTTCCATAAAATAAAATCCTGTCTTTCTCACATATTCTTTCTACTTATTTTTATAATATCCACAAATAATGATATTCATGTCTACATTATTGATGTCAATAATATTCTCCCAAATTTTTTTCACACAACTTTTTCAAGAGTTTTGCCATTCTTTTACATTTCAGAAAATCATGCTTTATTGTCTCTTCTTCATAAAACAACATTGTATTTATTATAATATATGTATTCAGTCATATTCATATTTATATTACTATTTTTAATTCTCCAAAAAAAAATTTTACATACATTTTCCCACAATTTCTGGACTCTTTTAGATTTAAAAAACATTCTGTAGTTTCTTCTTCACCCCAATGCAAATGTATTGTCTCACTTTTCCTTTTATAAGGCATATTTGCTTTTACTGACAATGATGTCTTTATTTATAGTCTCCATAAACATTCTTGACATTCTACTTTACTATACCACTTATTTCTTTCTGTTATAGCATAATATTTTGATACATTTTCCAATGGGTTAACACAATAATATTGTACCATTATATTCCTATACCATGTTTTCTGATCTTCTTCTTTTGATCAATCTTCATCTTCCACATTTTATTTATTTTTTGACATTTCTATTTCTTCATGTGTTCTTTTTCTCTCATTTCTTTTATTGTTCTCTTATTTCTTTTATTGTGTCCCAAAACATTCCATATTTATACTTTAACAGTCTTACTTCTAGTTTTTCTTTTTTATTTATCTCTCTTAACATTTTGTACAAATCCAATAAAGCTGAAAAAACTGATTTAATAGTCCAACTCTATCTCATCTTTGTTCATATATAATGCTTCTCTTTTAATAAGATTTAATCTAGATCCCCTTATACATGTAAATGAACTTCTAATAATTGTTTTTATACATTCTTGGGATCATATACATACCTGATCAATACACCATTTTCCCATTTATACAGAATTTATTAAATTTGCTTTTTTTCTTATAGAATACTCTATATATTCTCAAAGACAACACCTCTTTCAATTCCTTTAAAAGATTTTCCCACTGTGTTCCAAAATTTATTCCCAGTATTGAAATTTATTTCATTGTAAATTGTAGTCCTCCTGTCTTTATCTTATCCACCATACCTTTTCATTTTTCCTTATTTAATGCAACTTACTTATTTTAAACAACCTATACACAAAATATGGTTTCTTTCATGCAAAAACTATTTTAGCAACTATAATAATATCATCTGCATATGTCATTAAAACTGGAATATTTACACTTGTTTGCATTACATACTTTGAATTTTCCATTTTGTAATGTACCTTAGTTACCACCATACTCATAACTAAAACAAGTAATATGCCACCCATAGAGCAGCCTTGTATCATCCCATTACTCATCCATGTTTCTTGCTAAATCACCTATTTATCCAAATTCTTATGTTGTTATTATTATGTGCTGTCATACAAACCTTTTAAATCCTACTACTTAAATTATATGCCACCATTAATTCCCAAAACATATTATGCTCTATCGAATCAAGCACTTTATTAATATGACCTACCATAAGTTTTACATCATCATCTCTTCTATTTAAGATATCATCCAAAATTTATTTTACTATTATTGACAATTCTTGACATTTCTTTAATTTCATACATTATAAATTTTCTTACTTTATATTTCCATCTTATTTTCCAATCTTTGTTGAACTATCTTCATAAAAATGTTATAATGTGTATTATTTAGTATTACTGGCCTCCAGTTCTTTATATCTCTGTTTTCACCCTTTTTCCTAATACATTTTGATATCCCACTATACAATTATTTCTAACAAAAACCTTCATTTAACCATTCATTTAAAACCTGTAACAAGCATTTATTTTGCAACTCCATTAATTTTCTATATGTTTCATATTCTATTCCATCTGTACCTGCTATTGAATCTATATTTACTTCTCTAAGGACTTTATACAGTTCATAAATAGAAATCTCTTTCTCAGTTTCCTAATTTTCTTATTCTGATTTTTTTTACTTTCCATATTTTTATTGGATTTTTCTCTTTTTTAAATCTTTCTTCCATATCATGAATTATGATTTCCATAATCTGTGTTTGTTTTCTTACTATCTCTCCTTTGTTATTTTTATTGCTCTCATTACACTGTTATTTTTTTCACAATCTTTCTCAAATATCCTGAAACTTCTTCCTTTCTTCTTGTAAAAAATGACTTTGTTTATATAACAAATTCTTAATCGTGTTATCATTTCTTTTATATAACTCTTTTTCTTTACCACAATACGCTCTCTCTCATTATTTTGTAACTTTTCAAAATAATTTCTATACATCTATACATACCTTGTTTGTATCCTTCTAATTAATTCTGCATCTTCCTTCTGTGTGCTATTCATCATTTCACTGCAAGATATGTCTTCTCCATTCTCCAGCTCACTTTGGGTTTATATCTCTTATTATATATCATCCCACAGCCATCCCAACTGGAGGGTTGTGGTTAGCATGCAGGGTTTAGATATGCAGATATATTATACAGAGGCCATTATGGAGTAGCGGTACAGTTGCTATCAGAGGGGTAGAGCCATGGGCAGATATATAACACAGATGTAAATGGCTGATACAGTACAGTGGTGAGCAGGGTGATGCAAGATGTGCAGATGCAGTGATGTAAGTATGGTACAGTGGCACAGATATTAGCATGGAGGGTTAGATGTGTGAATATATTATGTGGATGTAAATGGATGGTGTAGTAGTACTTCACGTAGTCCTCTTCCATTCTCAAACACATTTTTCACATAAACCCTAAATACCTCCATATAAATTTCTAGTACATACACACAAATTCACTTTCAACGCATTATGTATTCCATAATTCTAATCTTACCTTATATACTGTATCTGGATGTTTTACTTTTTTAACATTGGAGATATGCGCAATACTACAGTTAGAGATTTCTTTATTATTCATCTTGTCAAACCTACTTTTGGACATGTTCATCTAAAATATGTTATTGTTATCCCCAGTCTCCATGTTTGTTACTTCATTCACTTTATTCAAAATGTTGCAACATCATTTCATTTTAAGGCACTCTAGTCTTATCTCACTTACCAGTCTATTGCTAGTTTAAATACATCACCAGGTGAGGCACATAACAGAGACAGTTTGATTTTATTCATCAAAGCAAATATACTGTGAAGTTTTTGTGACACAGGTGTAAGCATGGTATAGTCAAACTTGTGGTGGGAAGGAACTATTTTATTGTTAAACTTGTGTTAAGAAGGCACTATTTTACCATTAAAAAGCATCTTGAGTTCCCACTGTTTTTTTTTTCTAAAACAGATACGGCTATTTTATTTCAGTGGAGCCTTGTTATATCTTTTTGATGTAAGTCTGCCTAACATGCTTTTCAACTTCCTAACACAAGATATTTGGACATAGCCTTAAATAATGAGGGGGCAAAGACCCAAAAATATAGATTTTAAATATTGCTCTTATAAACTTAGAATGTTGTTAGAATGGTGGATTTTGTGTTAGTTTGCATTTTCTGATGGATATAAAGTCTGAAACTCAAACGTAGCTCATTATTTAGTAACTTCAAGCTTCAAAAAAACAAAATTTTAAGAGGAACAAACCAAAAATGTGAGGCAAAAGCCTGGATGTTCTGCAAAAATCTGTACAGTTGAGAGGTATTCTACCTAATAGCGCTGCTTAGTTCTGATTGTATTACAGCTATATTTCTTTACAATATAAAAGTTTCAAACACTGTACTCCCTTAATTGCTGTATTATAGGCCATTCTATGCAGAGAGTGTTTTGTAAATATGTTAATTATGTAATGTGGCTATATTGGGGAAGGCTAAGTCCAACTTCTTTAATTTTTATGTACAATTTGTGATGTGTTTTCCTAAACATTCTCTTGATCTATGCTGACATCTATTCTGTCTTCTTAATGCCTTATATCTTCCTGTTCTAATCAGAATAAATACATTTTAGATCCTAAACTAAATTAGATAAATTTATGCTGGCACATTATCCACTTTGCATTACTTCCTCCTAATACTGCCTCCATCTCTCTCTCTCTCTCTCTCTCTCTCTCTCTCTCTTTCTTTCTGCTACAGTACTGCAAACCCTTCCTCTTCACCAGATTGTCTGAAGCTAACCTCAGCATTTTTCTCACAGAAGCTGCAAAATGAGCACACACACAGCCTATAATTTCAGAGCAGTGCAACCAGAAACAGACAGTGGCCAGTATATGTTCATAGGTTCATAGGTAGGTACTAGGCTATCGGCCCAAGGGCCTACATAAGCCTAGCCAGCAAGGTACCATAGCTTATGCTACCCAAGAAAGTTATTTTCCTGTGCCACTGTCCAGCAGAGACACAGAGGTGATCCCCAGAGTGTATTTCCTATTTCCCATTCACTCATCAAGATTTTTCTTGAAGAGTGCTAATGAAGAACTTTGCTTGACATAGATGGGTAGCTTGTTCCAGAGTATAGGAAGTCTCTGGGACAGGAATATATCCCTCCAGCGTGTCCTGTTTATTGTGGTGACAAGGTTTAGGTCCCTAGAGCATGTAGCTCGGAGGGATTGGGATTGTTATGATATTTTTAAATACTATATTATCTTAGGTAACCTCTGTACAGTCAGGCTTAACAGCTAGAACAGCAAATTATGATAAATGAAGTACTCCACTATAAAAGCCCTCTCTCTTTAAACAATACCATTGGGAATTCACAAACCCTTCCTGAAAGGCTGTAGATCTTGGCTTATACCTTTCCATTATTACACATTTCTTCCAACTATTTTGAACTTTTTAACATAATTTAGTGAATATTCACAAAGTTAGGCTGCCTTATTGATTGTTTTCTGATTGCCAGGTTCATTGTGAAGGAGGGCCTTGCTCCAATTGCCCTCAGTCTGCTTGTGCAAACTGTGATCCACTCACACCCCTCCTATAACCTCCATTATCTAATATCACACTTACTACTCATACCTTCTCCCCCCACCAACTCAAATTGCCAATCCACACTACCTTCTTTAACTCTTTCCCCACTCCTACTGTACCTGTTCTTCTACATCAAACTCACTCTCCCCTAACCAGTCATTAAAGTCTTTCACAATCATGCACCTCCAGTGCATCCCTATACCCTCCCAACCTCTCTAAAACATACTCTTTTTTTTCTTTCTCGTCTCTGCATATCCCCAAATCTGTCTTAGTCATCCTAGGTTCTCCATGCTACTAAACTGATCTACCACACTATTCATCCCCTCACTCACTGTCTTTCTTTTTCTATGACCATTATGTCTATCATGCTCATGCTATTACTAGCTGGTCTTATAATAGACACATATAGCATATCCTATGAACGCGATCTCCACCAACCCTACTCACTATACCCATATTCTCAGAAAATAATCCAAAATCAAATTTACTGCCACTACAGTATGCTCCTAATCTAATTAACATGTCAACCATACACCTAACAAAACCAATTTAGACATTATAAAATATGTTCTTCTCTAAATTAAGCATAATAGCAAACAACAAAACAATTGACTGGATCTCTACCCCACTCCCCCCACACATTAATACTTTGGGGAGACTTCCACCCAAATTCTGGGTCAGCAAATTCTTCCCCTACCTCCATCATCAAAACCCACACCTCAAATTCCCAAACTTTAAAACTGCTCTGTATAAATCTAAGAAACATTTTAAACAAAATTCCTGAAGTTTATGCCTGGATTACTCTTCACTCCCCAGGCATCCGCATTATAACTGAAACATGATTAAAGCAATAAACAAAAGATGAAATGCTACCTCCAGATTACAATATACTCAAATTCCAGACTGAACAGGAAAATCAAAAGAGTAAGTAGAGTTGCTATTATCTACAAAGACACCTCACAAATCTCAAACTCTTCTGTCAACCCTCCACCAATAAAAAAATTCAGGGGTCTATATTATATGCTCAAAGTTTTAAAACTTTGACGCGCATATGACCAACACTATATGAGTGAAGTTTTAAAACACTGAGGATAAAAATGAAACAAAAATAAAAAAAACTACCTGAACACCCTAAGCAGGTGGACAAGCCCCCCTGCACCCCCCTGCTACTTAAATATACCAACTCAAACATTGCACTACATTGAAGTAAAGGGAAATATTCCTTATGGTAATCTCTGTGGAAATGTTCGAGCTTTCAAAAATTTGCTCATATGGTGTCGACCATATGAGACTCAAACTTTTGAAAGTTCGAGCTTCTGATATAGACCCAAAATTCAGAAATACTTCTCACCTCTCTTAAGCTCATTCACCATTACTTCCTCTGATCAGAGAAACATAGAGCTAGTATCTCCTACCAGCCTCCTTGTTGTAATAGTAGATGATGCTAAGAAGTTTACCCACCACGTCAAACAGGTGGAAAACAAAACTCACAAAAAGCTAGGCAGATTTTATTGCATTGGGCCATATCTAGCTTATAGGCCAGGATAACCATTGACACAAGCCTGTTGTTACCAACTCTCCTAGATGCTGCTCCTGTCTTCAATAACCTATAATATGCTCAATTTAATATGCTAGAAAGATACAAGAAAAACTGTACAGCAGATTGCAAGATACAGCAAAATAGCCAGATTTGCTGCAAGTGTGCCTTACAGATTCCACCACTGTCCCACTCTAAAACACCTAAACTGGTTAGAACTATGTCATCATCTAACTCTCATACAACTGGCCACCAGACATACTCTCATATTCAAGCCTGAACAATGCCTCACACTTATAAATATTATTCATCCATATTCCCCACACTGACTGCTCCAAAGACAAAACTGTTAATTCTAAAACAATACAGGCAAGTCTCTGTGCTTCTCACATATCACAAAGCTGTGGAACTCCATCTCACCTTCATTCAAACAAATCAACAGACTCAAAACCTTTAAAGTATTACTAAAACAGCATCTGTGTAACTCCTGGCTAGGCTCCTGCTCCTCTCCCATCTAGCCTCTGCTCATCTTCCCACTGCTTTCCTATCATTTACACATTTTCAAACTTCACTCCCTTCATACCCCTTGCACTGAGATCTTCTGTTCGTCCACTTCTAGCTTTTTCTATGTAGTTTCCCTCCCTATTTTTCACATTCCCCACTCTGTTTTTCTTATACCTTCCAGCCCATGTAATTTACTTAAGATACAAAGTACAGATGTCAATGTTGTACTTATATATGTAATTAAGAAGTGCTCAGTCTTGTTTTGCCTTTTTGTTATCTAATCAACTGTAAACCTAATTACTTCACTGTACTGGTATCATATTTTTAAACCTTTTCTCCCCTGGCCTCCAGTGAGAAGGGGTTTCATCCCAGTTGGACTTTCCTAGTAAATAAAGGCAAAGAACATAAATAAAATCTATTCACATTTTAATTATTTATAAATGTTTGACACTCTCGGCAATCTTTCAATGTATTCTGTCCTCCTTCAGTTAAACATTAAATGGAGGTCCTATTTGCTTGAGATGGTGGTAGCTCAGCTGGATGTGCAAGATCTCACAGTAACTTTCTAAAAGAATACTTCACTTAACACAACATAAAAACTTTATTTACATATTTACATAACATATGTATTTGCAGGTACATATATACACTTTTTTATTTTTTTAACTGTTTATCATTTTAGTTATAACATTCCCTTGGTAATGCTTCCATAAATGACTTCCACTCATTCTTTGCCTGCCAGAATATACTTTTTGACAATATATCTGCCAAAATCCATTTCCCAATAAACAAATTTCATTCAGTGTTTCATTTCAAATAACTTTTATTACACAAAATAAATTTTTTCTACCCATCTCACATATTCTTTCTTTTGTTCTTATAATTTCTATACATAATCATTTGCATATCTATATTGTTTATGTCATTAATATTCTCAAAAATATTTTTCACACAGATTAACCACTGTTTTACATTTCAAACAAAAAAATATTCCCCTCTAGTGGTAACTTATTAACAGCATACATAGGAAATCCTGACACTCGATTATCTTGGTACAAAATTTTCCTTACTTTAATGACTTTAATCACTCCTTCTAGTATATTTTCCTATGGATTTGTGTAATAAAATTGTTTCATCACATTATCAAAGCACATCCTTCTGTCTGTATATATATCATAATTTTTTTCCATATTAGTATTTTTCTTGATAATTCATAATTTCTTCATTTAAATATTCCTTTTGCTCTTTTTCTCACCATCTATCAGAACTTTGTACTTATATATAAACATTTTCTTTATTAAGTCCTTATTCTCTTTCTTTTCCCAGTTTATGACTCTATACAAGTTTAAACAAGCAGAATAAACAACTGTATTTAATAACACCGGTCTCCCCTCATCTTCAGTCCTATACATCACACGTCTTTTCACTGGATTTAGTCTTGAACACCATACGAGAAAAAACACAAATTGCACAATTTTGTTTTCATATTTTTCTTGGATCATATAAATATTTGACATATATGTCATTTTCCATTAACACAGAATTCATGAGATAAACTTTTTTTTCCTGAATGCTAATCTATATGTCCTCCACAGAAGATATAACTCTTTCATTTTTTTATCAATCCCTCCATTTAATCATAACTATATCATTTTCCCAAAATTTATCCCTAGCAAAGACACTTCATTCTTTGAAAAAAATCACATCCCCAATTTTCACCCCATCATCCAAAGCCTTACTTTTATTTTTATTCAAGGTCATTTACATTTCCTTTAAATATCCATTCAGGCAAGCTAACACTTTCTCATTAAGATTTTGTTCTTAGCAAATACAACTATATCATATACTTATATCAAAACTACAGGACACACCACCTACTTTTGCATTGTTTATCTAGCATATTTTATTTTATAACCTACTTCACCCACTATCTCATTCACTACCAGTGCAAACAATATCCCATTTGTGGGACATTCTTTTTTGATACTATACTTCATGCATATTTATTTGCTCAGCCACCCATTGACTAACACTTCATTAAAAATCTCAGTCTATTTTTTGATATGTTCACATTCACAGTCCTCTAATTCTTTTGCCTATCCCATAATTATCCTCATCATTCCATAAAACATCATGTCCTATTGTATCAAATGCATTACTAATATCACTTAGCATAAGTTTAACTTCCTCATTTTTACTTGTCATATTATCCAACATTTCTCTTACAAGCAATATAAATTCTTGACATCCCTTTCCTTTAGTACCATATATACAGTTTTCCTAATATCCCTCATCCTTTCTTCCATTCTCCTCTGTATTATTTTTTGACTTTCCTGGTCAACCCATGTTAACTACATAAATAAATAAACATTGACATAATATAGTTACAGTTACATTAAGTTATTACAAAGCCTAATACAAAATAATGCCATATTACCTAAGTAAATAAAAAGGGTTACCTTCATTTGACTGAAAGCTCATTTGCCTGACAAACATTTTAGTCGGACCAAATGACTGAAACTTCATTTCACTGACACTTCATTTGACTGACAGTTCATTAGTACTGGCAGTGTCTAGAGCACTGTAAGGCAAGTAAAAGGAATATGATATATCCTTTTCTCCACTGTAGTGCGACCCTGGAGTTAGTATATATAGATGGGGGTGTGTAGGGACACAGCCTCCCCACTTACTTTGGTTTTACTAAACAATATAAAACCAAAAGCAGAGAATATAACATGAAACTAAGTGGGGGGCTACCCCCCCACACCCACTAACTATATATACTAACTCCAGGGTCACACAACAGTGGGGAAAAGGACATATTCCTTTTACTTGCCTTAAAGTGCCAATAAATGTCAGTTTGCATTGCAATATTTTACAATAGAAGCCTGCCTTTGTTCCTGATCCAGACTAAAATCAATTAAGGCACCATCTAGAAGCATTAGCAGTAATAAGAACATTCTTTCAGAACCAGCTTTTCAGTTTTAAAATGGGCGTATATCAGAAAGGGGAATAACAAGAGGAGTAACACTAAACACTAAAGGAAAAAATGCCATTCTTGCACTACTGGGTTATTTCCCAAAGTTTAGCATGTTCGTTTTAATATTCCAGAATAAACAGTTTTTACAAAAAGTTAGCAACTGAAAAAATCAGTACTTAAAAAAAAATTAGTCTTTCTTTCTTTTCAGTACAATCTTCACAATTATACAGAGGGAGAGGCAATCTTCTTTAGAGAACAGCAACTGGTGTTTTTTTTTTCAGTTTCCAGAATGTCTTTATCCATCATAAGTAGCTCCCTGGAACTTCTCTTTAAAATTGCTTCCAAATCAAAAGGCGAAATGTGTGTGCTCACAATGGCAAATTGGTCTAAACGATAAACATTAATGGCCCCCTCCAAGGAGTTCATTGTTATGTGTAAGTCCCCTTTTTACATTTTTTCTGAGAATTGTTTAGTTTGATTAGCTTCGGTCTGTTAATGGTCCAAATTAAAATTTACCTTCTTGGTCTCTCATTACCTTCAGCCTTCCAGCCACAAAGCAAGTTCTTCAAACCCGCTTTAATGGGCCAGTTTTCCTTGTCATAACATTACATTACTTTCTAAATATAATTTCACACACTCACACACACACACACACACACACACACACACACACACACACACACACACACACACACACACACACATACACACATATACATATGTATGAAAACTCACTCTTATAAACCCTTTATCTGGCCCTTATAAGACGTGAGTTCACACATGGCCATATAACCCGTTTTTACTTTCTTTCCATAGATTTTCTTCTCCTAACTTGTTTTCCTTTATGCCTGTCTGTAGAATATTGTTCATCACATACTATTCCATTAGTGGAAAGATTCAAAACTTACATTCCCGGTACCATCTGGCACAAGAGTCAAGAAAAAAATTCAGTTTGATTCAGGATGTTAAGGTTTTGAGATGATTAGTCAAGTTGATGTTTGGATTTGAGAAATGAAAGGAATCAGTTTATTTTATAATCTTGCCTATTAAGATAAAATGCTTTCATGAGAAATATGCTATTGTATTTATCATAATACATTTTGTTTGCAGGTATTTATTTTACATCTGTTGAGATGAAATTTGAACTAGAACTGGCATGTTTATGATGCATTCCTAACATTTATGATGATCAGAAGGTTAGTTTTTTTAAGAAAATATTGCATACATTTTTTCTTTGTTTCTTTTCTATATGTTAGACGTGTCTGGTATTTATGATTTTGTGAAAAATAATAAAAACTTATTTTTTCTAAACCAAAAAAAAAAGGAATTACTACTTAGTTTGTTAAATAAATCACCACCTGAATGATTCATATGCCAATGTCTTCAGTAAAGCAAATTAGCACTACAAAGCAGGCAATAGCCAGAGAAACAAGCTCTGAATTCAATCAAGTGATGATGTCTTCTCAGCATTCCCGAAGCACCTTATCTGTCTTTTTGTCAGTCTTCTTGCCACTTCAAAAATATATCCAGATGTGGTTCTTCTTTTGTATTCATTATCTATGAGGTCAACATAGCACAAGGCATAGGGAAAACAAACATGCGAAAAGGGCATGCCTGTCTATTCTGTTATACACTTGATAATTATCACTTCTGGTACAGTCTTATATTTTGACATTTGCTGTTTCTCAAGATCATCATTCACACACATATCATTTGGTTTTAAATATTATGCACCTCAAAATTATTATTCAAATAAAAAACATTAGTTTGTTTTTAAACATATCGATTGATTTTCCATTCAGTTAACGTTTCTCTTTACACCAGCATAATGCTACCTGAATAAGCATCAACTAAATATAACAAAGCAAATATAATTAAAAGCTTCATTTTGCAAAAAATACATAAGAAGAATGGTTTACTATCATTTTTAGTGGTGCACGCAATGAAATCCACTTTGTGTGGTCTGAAACTCGAACGTTGAAAATGTCGAACTCTGATATTTCTGACATACAAATCTTCTCCCTATCTCGACCCATGTTAACGCTTGTTCCTAGGTAGAATTTATCATGTATTTCAGCTATAGTGGAATTCAGCAGCATCACTTTCCATGGAAGTGAGTCGATGATACCATCATTCGACTGAGTGGAGTTCAATAAAACGATAGTAAACCATGAAGAACTGCCTTATGTAATACAGTTTTCATGTTTTTGGTTATTTATATGTTTAGGTGTCACAGTAACTCTTCACACAGTATCAGTTTTATGTTTTATAACTGTTCTTCAACATTGCAGTCATTGCAATGTTTGAGGCTGTTTGTGAATCATTTCTTCAACATTCTGTAATAGACTGCCACATCAACTCTGATCTGAAGTTGGCAATTATATCAGCCTTAGGGTCTGTATACTAAAAGGCACAATAAGTTGGCGGGACTATTACACATGGTATTGTACAAACACTGCAATGTGCACGTAGCTGAGAAGCATTAGAAACATTAATCATAAAGCATTAGTGAAAATGGTGAAGTTCCGATCACTAGGCATGATGCAATAATAATAGTTAATAAAATGGAAAAAGGGTAAAAGTAACATTAATCACTGAAATAGCTATACTAAGCAATTATAGTGTCCTCTGTATTGAAAGACACATAGCCATAAAATACCAGGATTTGCAAGTAGAAATTAGAGTGATATAGGATAAAGCCACCCAGACAGTTTTCCATTCCAACATTACTAGGAGTAACAGAGCTAGTAAAATGAATCTTTTAGTGTACTTAAATATGGTATCAGTGCGTTTAAGTCCATAGGAACTGCAGAAGGTGACAATTCTGGGAACCCTGTGGTTGGTGAGTAGAGCACTACAGCAAACATCAAGAACTGAACTAAAACTATTTCATGAACATTAGTAAAACCCTAAGGAATGGTGACCATTCCTGTCATGGTATTAGAAACCCCAAAAAAGGGGGAAATATTGAGATTTTCACATCCACCTATTAGAAACTTCTTACTGATTGTGAACCATTTGATTCACCCTAATTTCAACTACAGTAAATTTCTAACTTTATATATTTGACCTATATGCTTTACGCTAAACATTTTCCATGTCCTTTATATAAAATTTTCAGTGGAAATTTCTACCAATCTGCATGAACTGGAATCTACTTCATAACTGGTCTTTGAATCATCCACTTTCATAACTCAATGCCCTCCATTCCCAGTTTGCTATACTATTGTTTCTGCTTGTAGATGATCCGTCTACGTGTTCTTAAACCTCAGCTGATCACATTTACTAAATGAGTACATTTCTTCCCAAGAGAAATGGGGAAACATCTTTGACAGCAGTCTCTTCTCACAGTGTTTTATTGATACAGAAATGTTTCATCCCCATATTAATGCTACAGTCCTGCGTGCTATTTATATAGCAGCCATCTAGCTTAAATATCTTACTGGTTTAGCTGCCCCTTGTAACAAATCCATTTATTCATGTGTGAGTTACGTTTGTTTTATAATATTTAGCTCTCATATATCCCATATCTTTTGTATGAAATGTAAGAAAGATGTCTTTTTCTGCCCAGTCTATAGAAGTTTACTCTTCCCGATACTGCAATAGTTGATATCCTCTCTTACTTTCCTCTCATCAGTTGAGAATCCTGAACATCATAGACACGTTTCCCAGCCTGACTCAATAACAGGCTAAAAACTTAACTTTTTACTATTAATAAAATAATTTTAAAGTGGCACTCGGCTCTGAAGACTTCATCCTTCCTTTTGTGTTGTGAGTTACTTAAATGTTCCTGATTCCCCTTTTGATTCTTTTAAATGGAATCTCAAGGTCTTGGGATGTTTTCCCTTCTCTCTGACTCGATCTTTTCCTTTCTTGAATTCACATTTTTCTTTCTTACTCCTCCTTTGCAGCTCTCTTTGGGTTCACTGCACTAACATTTAAGGACCTCTGTGATTTTCCAAATTTCCGGGCTAACTGATGTTGTACATGGATTAGGGATGATGCATTTCTGGAGTAAAATGCCCCTACATTGTACCCTACGTAGAATGGTGCACAGCAATGGTTATTCCACTCCACACAGGTTGGGCCACAACTGACCCTGGTAACTATAGCCCCATAAGCCTGACTAGTCTGGTCCGCAAGACTATGGAGTGCATCATCATGGACCTCATTAACAAAGACATTGGGAACCTCCAAACATTTCACCCAACCCAGTTTGGCTTTGTTAAGGGAAGATCATGCCTACTAAACCTGGTTGACTTCTTCAAGACAGTCACGAACACCATAGACGAGGGAAAGGTTGTTCACACAGCCTACCTTGACCTCGCCAAGGCTTTCAACACCATTCCCCACTTGGGTATTACAGAAAAACTCACCAGCCTGAACATAAACCCCTACGTCATGAGATGGGTTGCCAACTGGCTTACAGACAGAACTCACACGGTAAGAATAGCGGGCTCCAGGTCTTACTCTAAACAGTCACAAGTGGTGTCCCGCAAGGCTCGGTCCTGGGACACCTACTGTTCGGCATATACTTCTCAGAAGTACAGGCAAACACAGGAGGACTATGGCTAACCAAGTTCGATGATGACTGCAAACTGGGAGCCACAATTGACTCTCCGGCTGACATGGACATCCTCCTAAAGGGCCTTACTGAGACGGACACCTGGTGTCAAAGTCATGGCCTCAAGCTAAATGCCAAAAAATGCATAGTCATCATGTTTGGGAAAAACAAAATACCCACGAATTACTACATAGGTGGCAGCCCCCTTAATAGAGAAGAGGTAATAAGAGATCTGGGGATGCAGGTAGATAGTAATCTCTCCTTTGACAATCATATTGTCAAAGTAGTTAGGAAATCCTTCTATATGGCCCATCTAATTACTAAAGGGTTCACATCAAGAAATAAAGAGGTTATAGTGATCCTCTACTCATCACTCATCAGACCTATCATAGAGTACAATGCCCCATTTGGGATGTACCTCACAAGACACTTCCAACAGCTGGATAGACCACAAAAGCACCTCACCAAGAGGTTACTGGCCTCTAACATATGTCCTATGTAGCCCGACTGAAAAAACTCCGGCTGTACTCAGTGGCATATTGCTTACTCAGATGTGATCTCTGCCTGACTTACAAAGCCATGTCCAACTCAGAATTGATGGACATGCTCCACCTAAAGAAATCCAAGTCACTGCGAGCCACGTGCTATAGTGAGCTAAACCTTGCTACAACAATAAATAGAACATGCTGGAGAGATAGTCTCCTGTCACAGGGACTCCCCATGCTTTGGAACAAAATTCCAAACTACATTAGGCAGAGCCCCTCACTAACACTCTTCAAGAGAATCCTTGACGAGTGGATTGGTAACAGAAAATACACCCCTGGGATCACTTCATTGGCTCTGCTTGACAGAGGATCAGTTAATTAATCAATGGGGCTGTGAAAACCGACACACTCTGGCTAGGCTTGTAAATTCCCTCAGGCAGATAGCCTAGTACCTACCTATGAACCTATGAACATTCAAAATTCTCTAACTTGACCACAGAGAAAATCATCACTCATTTTCCTTTGAACTTAATCACATGTTCTTATGTTGCATCATAGACTTACTGAGACCTCTACTGATTATAATTCTGCCCAAACATCCAAGTATGTTTGCCATTTCATAAATAAAGTTCTAGTTAGTAATAGTCACATATTCTGCCCCTGGAAAAATATAAATATTTTTATCCTGATTTCTAACATTTGGCATAAACATTGAAAATGGTGATAAGGTATGCTAACTTTATCCTTCCGGTTGCAAATACTTTGGATCTCTCCAGTCTCAATTTGAATTTCTGGAGGACTTGCAAATAGTCTCTCAGTAAGAAATTCAGGAAATTAATTTAGTCTGTACAAGATAGGTTCATAGGCTCACATGTTATTAGCCTAATGGACCTAGAGCCCTTACAAGCCTAGCCATATTTATCCCAAGTTGCCCCAATTGTTAGTGGTTATGTGAGTGAAGTTTGCAGAGAAAGGGTCTATGATAGATAATACTGGCTTCCTCTGTCCAGGAACTACATGGGCACCACCCTATGAGTGAATTTGCTGTCACCCATCCATTGATCTAGGTTGCATTTGTAGAAGGTCAGGGAGGAAGCTCTGTTTCACATGAAATGGAAGCTTGTTCTAAAGAAGTAGCAGTCTCTGGGAGATGTATTTATCTCCCCAGCATGACCTGTTTATGTCAGAGGCTGGGTTAGGATCCCTGGAATGAGTGACACTTCTGCAGTTTGATTTATAAATGTATAGCATTTCCATCAGGGCCAGGTCAGAGACTGTCCTGTAAGTCAAGCACGGGTCACCTATTAGCAACCTGTAAGAGACAGAATACAGTGACAGGGCATTCAGTCTTTCCACGAAAGACTTGTCTTGTGTACCCTGTGGACTCTCCAGTTGTTGCAGGTGTTTGGTGAAGTACATGCAAAAGGGAGCATTGTGATCAATTATTGGTCAGATGAGGGCTGGGTATAATGGAATTATAACATCCTTAGGTCTAGATGTGATGCCTTTACTTATAAGATGTACCACATAGAAAGATTTCCTTACTGCTGTGGATACCCGGTGGTCAAAGTTCAGATTGCTATCAACCTGAGTACCCACGTACCACTGGGTCTACATTTAATTAGCAGGGATTCAGCTTTCCCAAAGGGAATAGTAATGCTATATTTTTTTTTTTTTGCATTTAGCTTTAATCATTGAATTTGGTGCCAATCACTCATCTGCATTAACCCTGTCTACAGTACATTAACACTGTTGTGGGACTCAGTGCTTACTCCCAATTTGCAAACATCACTGAATGTGGTCAGTCACAGGCTGTCCAAATTTGCCTGGACTTCTGAGAAATAAATTCTGAACAGTAAGAGGCCCAGCACAGAACCCTGTGGTATTCCACTGGTGACTCATCTTTTGCTAGAGGTGAAATCACCCACTTTGCTAGTATGTGTCCTGTCGGTGAAACAGTTGGCTACCAGAATCAGAGATTTTGATGACTAATGTGGTTTTCTGTGTTACTCATTTTTTTTTTTTTTTTTTATCGTCACCAGCAAGAAATTATTCCAGTCTAATACACTTTTCATTGATGAAATTAATTGACAGTTATTCTCATCCAAATCATTTTATTTCTTGCAGAGCTCATCAAATAGCTTTTGATGCTTAGGAACATCAAAAAAAAAAAAAAAACACCATGCAATCAAGTGTATTGTATTATTATTATTTTTTTGCCATTCATTTGCTATCAAAGCATCTTTAAACTTGCACATTTGATCACTGATCTTCATTGCAAAGTTTTTCCTTTCCATTTTTGAGTCATATTAACATATTTAAAAGAAAATACATTTTATGATTTCAGTGAAAGATAACTAGCATTTTTTGCTGCCAGCCTGCCACTCACTTCAAGAACTGACCATGCCATATTTTATTGAGCAACTACACTGTGCCATTATTAAACTATAAGGAATACAATACATAAATAGTGTAGCGTTCAACAGAATTGTGCATGCCAGTCACTAAGGTCAGTCTCATTTTGATAAACCCGTAATATTATAAGAAAATAGTTAAAATAATACACAGCATTCTGAAGAACATTTTTCATATAATAATTCTTACGTCGATATTGAATTAGTCATATTTTTTTAAGGGGTCAAATACTAAGAATGACAGAAAATTGTAGTTACATTCCAAAATACAGATTCTTCCCTATTTTCATCAGAACCACAGTTAATCCTGGGGGCAAAGGAAATTATTGCATTACATTTCTAAAGAATATATTGCCACATTGACTAAGGGTATAGTGTTTGTTGAAGACTGTTATCACTCATTTGTGTTAACTACCCTTGCCAGGAATAAAGCACTTTAGTTTATGTATTAAGGGAACACTGATCGAGCAGTATCCTTTGAAAAGCTTACAGCTTCATCCCGTAAATAAGTGCTTCCAAGCTGAGTTCTTTATTGGCATCCAAACACAGTGAAGAAAGTTATGAAGTAGAATCAGGAATGCATGCAGGTGTGCTGAAGTGAACTGAATGGTGACTATGAAATGCCTGCTTCTTAGCTTCCTGCAATTACAGTGTACATGTAGAAAAAGGTAATGGCTTGAATGAAAAAAAAATCTGGCAGTCAGCCGTGCTCCTCTGTTTATCTGTGTATGGGATATCAAGAAAAACACAATATACTTAGGTTCATAGGGCCTATACAAGCCTATCCATAACAATTCCCTGGCTATTTCTTCCCACACTATTTACTTCCCTGGACCCCTGTATAGCAAGGAGACCGACGTGATCCCAGGGGTGAATTTCCTTTCTCCCATCCAATCGTCAAGGTTCCTTTTGAAGAGGGCCAAAGAGGCGCTCTGCTTGACATGTATGGGCAGTCTTTTACAGAGTCTGGGGAGTCTCTGGGTCAGGAACCTATCCCTTCAGTATGTTTTGTTTATTGTGATGCAAGGTTTAGATCCTTGGAGTGTGTGGATCTGAGGGATTGGGATTTCATTACGTGTTGCATGTCCAACAGCTCTGGGTTTGACATAGCCTTGTATGTTAAGCAGAGATCGCCTCTGAGTAGAAGATATGCGACAGAGTATAGCTGGAGTTTTTTAAGGCAGTCAGCATAGGGCATCTGATTTAGGCCTGTGATTCTTTTAGTGAGGTATTTCTGCAGCCTTTCCAGTTGCTGCAGGTGTCTTGAGAGGTACATACCAAATGGGGCATTGTATTCTATAATGGGTCTAATGAGGGATGAGTACAGTGGGACAATGACCTCCTTTTTTCTGGATGAAAAGCCCTTAGTGATTAGATGTGCCACATAGAAGGATTTCCTGACTGTTGTGGCGATGTGGTTATCGAAGGTGAGACCACTGTCCACCTGTGTCCCTAAGACTCTTATCACACTTTCGGTGTTTAGTGTAATGTCACCTATGTGGTAATTCACGGGTACATGTTTTTTCCCAAAGGGGATAATTTTTTCATCCCCACTCCTATTCAACTTGTTATGCACCTCACACAATTCTGCACAGAGTTGACAATGACAATGATTGACAATGAATGACAACATGAACATGATTATGAGGGGTGCACACATACTCACATGTTTCTCAGCAAAGCTGTGTCAGAAAATGGGGCAGTTTGAAAACATCAGCGTTCTTTGTTTAAATTGTTTAAACTGAAATATTGCATATGATGCTGGTGACATGCTGTTATGTTTTACAGGGCACAAAAAAATTTATTTTCTATCTGATGATGGCTGCAGTCACTGTGTGTTTAGTGAGTAATTTGCTTAATAAGCCTCTATAGCACCTACCTTTTTTTAACATATAAGGCACAATTAGCAAAATTAGAATAGCTGTATTAAATACAATATATATATATTATATCATCATTGAAAAGATTGGTATGATTTGTTCCTAAATCAAGTATGCCATGTGATGAAAGTTAAAAGATTTATCATGTAAATATATATGGAAATACAGTCATTTGATCCAGTAAGTGAACCCATGTCTTGAATGCACCAAACCACTGTCTATCAACTAGTCCCAAAAAGCATCTTAAAGCAATATCTCATTGCTTAAATAAATAAATACTCACTGGTTAGCTTTCTTACCAAAACTAAATGGAATTTATGTAGAATAAATCTTTAAATAACTCATTCATACTTAAAAACTGTGGTGTGTGTCACTTTCGACAAAATGTGTGTGTGTGTGTGTGTGTGTGTGTGTGTGTGTGTGTGTGTGTGTGTGTGTGTGTGTGTGTATATATATATATACATATATATATATATATATATATATATATATATATATATATATATATATATATATATGTGGGTCTAGGACACATGCTCGACTCACATATGTCCAAATCACAAAACATCGAACACACATACATGAAAGCGCTTAACATCAAAAAGCGCTTCCGTATATGTGTAGTTCAAAAAAAAAAAAAGTCTACATTTCTGCAGGGGGGCTTCATCCCCCTGCACCCCCCACACCCCCCTATTTTATTATTCTCAATCCGAGATTGCACTACAGTGGGGAAAAGGGAATTTTCTCTTACCCGCACTGTAGTCCGATCTATGAAAGAGGCACACATAAGCGCATTCGTGTAGGTGTGTTTGATGTTTTGTGATTCGGACATATGCTATTCGAGCATGTGTCCGGATCTATATATATGGGTCTACTGCTCTACATCGAAAGAACACTTCTTCGAAATAGAGCAGGAGACCCACACTTCAGCAAAAGTTCACTTTCGCTGAAGTCTAGCTCCCCGGGTGACCCCAAAAAAAAAAAAAAAAAAACACTAAAACATGTTTTTGCAATGGGGCAAGCCCCCTTGCACTCCCCATGTGGGAGGCTGTGCCCCCTACACCCCCCTATTAAAATATACCAACTCTGAGATCGCACTACAGTAGGGAAAAGGGAATATTCCCATTCCACACTGAAGTGTGACTGCCGAAATCAATGTTCCAAGTTTCACTACTTTGAACAAGTGGACTCGGTGAAGTGGGTTAGAAGAAGTGAAACTTTGAACATGTGCACGGAATCCCATACATATATATATATATATATATATATATATATATATATACATATATATATATATAGGAGCAATTTATAATCTCGAAAAACTGAAATGTCGAATTTCAGTATCTCGAGACCATAAAGCTGAATGTTTACAATAGCAAAAATTCATAATCGCAAATTCGAATTTCTCAAATTCGTGGTTATGGCCTTATGCTATGTAATGTCCGGGATTGTGTGTTGGTGGTGTGTGGTGCTGTGTATGGATCTAGGTGTTATGTCAGGTAAATGAGTGTTTTGTAAGGGTTTTGAGTGGGAGTTAGAGTGTATGTGAGTGTGCTGATATGTTTGATGTGTGTGTGAGGGACTGGAGACTATAAAGCCGAATGTTTACAATAGCGAAAATTTATAATCGCGAATTCGAATATCTCAAATTTGTGGTTACGGCCTTACGATATGTAATGTCCGGGATTGTGTGTTGATGGTGCGCGGTGCTGTGTATGGCTCTAGGTGTTATGTCAGGTAAGTGAGTGTTTTGTAAGGGTTTTTAGTGGGAGTTAGAGTGTATGTATAATTTTATACTTAAATATCGACAATTGATGTTGAAATATGCCTGACATATACTTCACCTCAAAAATCTAGATCCCTCAGAACCACAAGACTTAAACCTTGACATGGTTCTATGCTGTGGAACAAAAGGCAGAGCACTCGCTGGCCTTGTTCAAGAGGAATCTTGACCAATGGATGGGATCGCTAGATATACCCCAGGGATTACTTCAGTGTCACTGCTTGACAGAGGCACAGAAAAATGATAGGCATAGTTTTTATTCAAAAAGGGGGGTGGAAAGCCACATAATTATGGGCTAGGCTTATAAATGCCCTTGGGCAGATAGCCTAGTATGAACCTATGAACCTATGAACCTATGTGAGTGTGCTGATATGCTTAATGTGTGTGTGAGGGACTGGAGAATGTGCATGTGTGAGTTTGCTTTTGTTTCCTGTTTGTGTGATCTCGGAGTTAGTATATATAAGTAAGGGGTGGGGGATACAGTGGGGCTTGCCCCCCTGCTTAAGTGTGCATGAGTTGTGTATGTGTGTAGTTTTGTTTGTTTATGTTGTGATGTGGGTGTTGTGGTGTATGTATGGTGTACTGTGTGCGGTTTCTTCGGTGTTTTGAATTTTGCGGTTTTGGGGTCGGGTTTTGTTGTTTCGGTGTTTTGTGGATTTGGTTTCACGGTCTTGAGATACTGAAACTCGATATTTCAGTATTTTGAGATTATAAACTGAATCCATATATATGTATATATATATATATATATATATATATATATATATATATATATATATATTTTATATATATATAGGTTTACTATTAAATGAATGAAATTCAAAATAATTTTATACTTAAATATCGACAATTGATGTTGAAACTGCAGATTCACATCACTTCAGTTATTCGTAAATCTGCAGTAATTGCTGAAAATGTCAAATTTGACATTTTACAGCAGTTATCGACAATACCACCCTTGCCATAAAACCCAACCTCCTGCAACTACCATCTTGTTTATGCAGGCGGGCAAACTCCCCTGCACCCTCCTGCAGGGGCTGCAGCCCCCACACCCCCCAACTATATATTCCAACTCCGAGATCGTACTACAATGAGGAAGGGAATGTATTTTCCTAACTGCACTGTACCGAGATCTCTGTACATCAATTCAAACATTTATATTTGCGAATGCACAGGACATTTGCAAATATAATGTTCAAACATTTGGAATGTACTCATATAAACTATTCGAACATCTGTAATTTGAATAATTCACAGGCATACATTTCGATGTTGAGATATAAATAGTAAACAATATACATATATATATATATATATATATATATATATATATATATATATATATATATATATATATATATATATATATATATATGTTCATAGGTTCATAGGTGTGTACTAGGCTAATGGTCCTGGAGCCTTTACAAGCGTAGCCCATAGGATTACCCTGGCATCGTGTCACCCAACCTTAATTCCTAGTGCCTCTGTCGAGTAGAGCCACTGGAGTAATCCCCGGGGTGAATTTTCTATTTCCCATCCACTCATCAAGATTTCTCTTGAAGAGGGCCAGTGAGGTGCTCTGCTTGACATGTATGGGAAGTCTATTCCAGAGCATGGGCAGTCTCTGGGTTATGAACTTGTCCCTCCAGCCTGCTCTGTTGATTGTGGTAGTGAGGTTGAGGTCTCAGGAGCATGTGGTGTGGAGGGATTATGATTTTTTTAGATGTAGCATTTCTAACAGAGCTGTGTCAGACATGGCTTTGTAAGCCAAGCAGAGATCGCCTCTAAGTAGACGATATGAGACAGAGAATAGTTGGGGTTTTTTGAGTCTGTCCATATGGGACAAGTGTTTAAAGCCTGGGATTCTCTTTGTGAGGTACTTTTGCAGCCTCTCCAGTTGTTGCAGGTGTCTAGTGAGGTACATGCCAAATGGGGCATTGTACTCGATAACTGGCCTAATGAGGGAAGAGTAGAGGGAGACAATGACCTCTTTCTTCCTGAATGCAAAACCCTTAGTAATGAGATGTGCCACATAGAAGGACATTCTGACCACAGTGGCAACGTGATGGTCAAAAAGGAGGCTGCTGTCAACCTGTGTTCCCCGATCTCTTATAATGCCTTCTGTGTTCAGTGGACGACCATCAGTGTGGTAATTCAAAGGAACTTGTTTTTTCCCAAATATATATATATATATATATATATATATATATATATATATATATATATATATATATATATATATATATATATATATATATATATATATATATATATATACACACACACACACACACACACACACACACACACACACACACACACACACACACACACACACACACACACACACACACACACACACACACACACACACACACACACCTTGGATAAAGTGTACCTGATTTAAAGCAAGCTTACAAAGCAATGAGTCATTCACACTCCGCCGCGGCTTGGATCTTCTTTCTATCATACTGGTGCCTGCTTATAAACCTGCTCTAGTGAGGGAGAAACCCACAGCTATCCAGGATTGTTTTGAGTGAGCATTTTCAAGGAGGTAGCCATGACAGACTAGAACATCAACCTATATGAATACACCAAAGCAGTGTTGGCTTACATCATAATGTGCATTAATGATATTGCAGATCTAAGAAGCCTCATCACAACAGCTAACCAAAAGCCATGGCTTACAAGTAAGGTCTATGATCTTCTGAGGATATGAAATTCAGCATTCAGAGAAATGACAGGGAACATGAAGAAAGGCATAAAAGAGGCTAAGATGGAATATGGGGGGAAGATACTAAATCAGTTCGAGGACCAGACAGTTGTGGCAGGGTATACAACAAATTACAGACTATAAAATGAGAGCTGCACAATGTGATGATAACAGTGACATTTTAGTCAGGCAGAATACCTGTTTTGGAAGATTTGAGAAGAGGTGCACCACAACTGTGCGGGTCTATATTAGAAGCACAAAAACCCTAAACCGCGAACACTGACATGAACTAAAATGCCGGGAATCGAAAGTGTGATTGTGGGGTCGTGTTACAATGAGGAGTGGGATATTTGCCCTTTCCTCACTGTAATGCGACCTTGGAGTTAGAATATATAGTTAGCGGGGGTGTGGGGGTACAGCCCCCCACAATAGCAACTTCGATCACTGGCATTTTTGCTCATGTGAGCGTTCGCGGTTTAGGGTTTTCGTGCTTCTAATATAGACCCAGCTGTGCAAAAGTTACACAAAGAGCAGCATGATGCAGTACTCAGATTTAGGCCAAAGTAAGTAAAAAGGGTGCTACAGAATGTCAATCCCAGAAAGGCAGACAGTCAAGATAACATCTTGGATTAGTTGATAAAGATTTGTGCAGACCAACTATGTGGAGTACTCACAGATATATTCAACACCTCACTTGGCCTAGCAAAGTTCCCTTCATGGTACAAAGTAATGAATATCACCCCTCTACTCAAAAAATGACCTCACCCTCCAGCTTGAATGACTTCAGGCCTGTTGCACTAACATCCACAGTTACAAAATGAAAATGTTTTTGACAGGCTAGTCAATAAACACCTGTCTGCGGAACTACCATTGACTTTTGATCCACTGCAGTTTTCCTACAGAGAAAACAGATCCATGGCTGAAGCAATAGCCGTCTCATCTGGGAAGCAAGAACAGCTATGTGAGAATACTATTCATTGACTTTAGTTCAGCATTTAACACTGTTGTCCCTATGCAATTGATCAGTAAGCTAGTACATCTTGGCATCGGCATACACCTCTGCAAATGGATCTTGGACTTTTTGATTAACAGGCCACTGAAGGTTTGTGGGGGCAGGAATACATCTAGGAGCATAGCACTCAACACAGGTGTTTGTCAGGGTTGTGTTCTCAGCCCACTATTGTTTACTATCTTAACCCAAGCCTGCATGGTAAACTTCAGTACAAATCATATCATCAAGTTTGCTGATGACACCACTGTTGTGGGTCTCATTAAGAGAGAGGATGAGAGTGCATTCAGCAAAGAGGTAACACACTGATTGCCTGGTGTGCAAGAAACAACCTTGACCTGAATGTAAGTAAAACAAAAGAGATCATCGGAGACTACAGGAAGTGGCAAACACCCCACACACTGCTCCCAATCAGCAGCGAGATGTTGGAAAGTGTAAGCAGTACCAAATTCCTCAGAGTTCATATTTCTGATGATCTCTCTTGGTCCAGAAACACCTGCCACATAATGAGAAAAAGCACACCAATGTCTCCACTTTTAGCGAAGACTCAAAAAGGTGAAACTACCATTGTCAGCACTTTCCACCTTCTACAGAGCAGCAATTGAAAGCATCCTAACATCCAGTTTTATGGTATGGTATGGTATGATATGGTATGGTATGGTATGGTATGGTATGGTATGGTATGGTATGGCATGCCATGGTATGGGAGCTGTTCCGTCACAGATAAGAAATCCCTGCAGAGATTAGTGAGAGTTGCCGAAAGGAAAACCAGCACTAGCTTGCCCACAATCCAGGATATTTATTTTATTTATTTATTTTATTTTATTTTACATTTGTTGACCGGGCTAGTCCAGCTGGATATATGTCCATTTTCAGTGGAGGCCTGGGGAGAAAAGCTCCATTGGTTACAACAAGATTAGAGAATACAAATACACATAAAACAAAAGCAGTAAACATAAAGGATAAGAAGATTTTAGTATAGGTATTACACATCTAAGAGTAAAAAATATCCATAACAAGAAAATATTCCAGTAAATGGTTAACGACTCTCAGTGATATTTATACATTGAGGAGCCTAAAGAGAGCCACAAAATACTAAATGACACAACTCATCCTGCAAGCAGTCTGTTTATGAGCCTGCCATTGGGTAAAATATACAACAGTATTCAATGCAGGACAACTAGATTCAAAGACAGTTTTTATTGGAAGGAGATCAGACTTCTTAATTCCAGCATTGGGTCTGATCACTCACAGGTCACAATGTTGGGACTTCCCATTCACTGTGTGATATTATTTTATCTATTTTTATTAAGCCCAGCCAACCATTATAATTTATACTACTAACCTTGGTGCAATATTTTTTTCTTCAGCTGATACTGCTATGTGCTTGTTCCATCCATGATGTGGTACATGGTTCATGTGCAATACTATTACTTGAACTTTGCTGCTAGGTGTGTGTTTTTAGTATCCGATGTGTGTTTTTCTATGAATATATGTAGCTATATACTTAAGTGTACAGTTGATTTATTAGACATTGAAAAAATTATTAAATGTTGTTTTAAATTATGTCTTTCTATGTATGTGATTTTTTTTTTGTTTGGCCCATGATAAGCTGATTGCATGGAATCTCATTTAATCTATACTCTATCTAAATGACAATAATATATATATATATATATATATATATATATATATATATATATATATATATATATATATATATATATATATATATACAGACACACACACACACACACAAACACACACACACACACACACACACACACACACACACACACACACACACACACACACACACACACACACACACACACACACACACACACACACACACACACATACACACGTGTGTGTATGTGTGTATCTATCTATAGCTCTCTCTCTGTATATATATATATATATATATATATATATATATATATATATATATATGTATATATAGATATATATATATATATATATATATATATATATATATATATATATATATATATATATATATATATATATATATATATATGTATATGGGTCTACTTCAGAAGATCGACAGACCAGTTGATTGACATTCATTTGGTCGACAACCAGTATTCAAGGCACTTAGGGATTTGCCCCCCTCTCCAATGTTGTGCAACCCTGGAGTTGATATATATAGTTAGGAGAGGTGTGGGGGGCACAGCCCCCCACATTGGGGGGTGTCAGGGGCGAAGCCCTCCACCTATTTTCATTAAAATGTGTAGTTTTTCTTGTATTTTCATACTTTTAAACAAAAATAGGTGGGGGGCTTCGCCCTCCACACCCCCAATGTGGGGGAGCAGTAGGAAGCCTGAAACAGATACAAGCACTCAGCTCTCCTTGTCAATAAGGAGAAATTAATCATAGGCACTAAACAGCCTATAATTGCAAAGTGCCTTGCAAAGGTTAGGGAAAACAGCTCTTAAACTTTACATAAAAGCACATAAACAGGCATGTCCAAGGGTCAGCTTCCAGTGATTTCTCCTGTCCACCTGGTGAATCTGGGCATACTGGGGCAATGCGGCAACTGCCTCATGTACAAAGACAATCCTCTCCTCCTACCACCCAACACTACAACCTGCGAGAGATGCACTTACATAGCCAAACTGGAAGCAAAGCTCTCTCCGGCCAAGATTGTGCTAGACAGTCAAGAGGAGAAGGTTAACACCTGCATCACACCTCAAGCAACTCATAGCCTTTCAAAACACACACCATCAACACCCACACATAGCAACACTAAACCCACATATGTGGAGGCCCTTAACATTAACCTGCCCAAGCAACAAGGACCTCTGAAGCTGAAACGCAAACAAACACCAGTCACAACCAAAGAGACACATAGCTCACAACACCAGTGTGCCACCCAACAACAGCCCCTAAGGCAAGACAATGTAACCAAAACTTTAGTCATAGGTGACTCTATAGTCAGGCATACTGATGTCCCACTCACCAGACTGAACAAGGAGAAAATTACAGTCAGCTGCCTGTCGGGTGCCAGGATCCGCCACATAACGCATGCACTCAAGTCACTCCACAACAAGTACAAATATGACTCTGTCATTGTCCATGCTGGAGTGAATGACTTGAGACACACCTCCCTGGACTACATGAAAAGAGATATGGAAGAGCTCTTGGATCATGTGACCCAGGCAGGTATGACCCTAGCCCTGAGTAGCATCCTGCCTTCACCAAGAATGATACCACAGTATAAGGACAAAATGATTGACTTCAACAATTGGCTAAGCTTCTGGTGTCATTCAAAGGGGATCCAGTATTTGTCTGCCTGGGAAGACATGATCGACAAACCACAATGCTTTGCCAGAGATGGTCTGCACCTGTCACCCCTGGGATTCAGGTTACTGGCTAAAGCTATTGCCACCACTATAGTGCCTTTTTTAGGCAAGGTTCAAAGGATAAAACCACCACCATAACAAATAAAAGCAGGCAAAAATCTGAAGGTAATGCTACTCAATGCTAGAAGTCTAAACCTCAAAATGCACTCTCTTGAGTCACTCCTAAAAATGGAGAACATCGATATCTGTGCAGTAACTGAGACTTGGTTCAAGGCTCCAGAGAGCACCCCTGCAATACCAGGCTACAATTCTTACCACACTTTTCAGCCGCAAAACCAGGACTGAAACACTAAAGGTGGAGGAGTTTCCATATTCACCAAGGATATTCACACCTCCAGGCTAGTTGCCCAACACAATGCATCTGAAATTCTCCAGGTGCAACTAACACTAGGTAAGACTGCAATACAAATTGTAGCTTGCTACAGATCCTCATCCATGCCCCAAGATTCTCACTACACCTTTCTAAACATACTGGAAAATATTAAGATACAACCAAACACCCTAATACTGGGTGATTTCAATTACCCTGCCATTAATTGGGAAAACTACTCAGGTACCAACTCCTTTTCCCAACGATTCTTGGAATTCATAAATTCCAATGCCCTGGATCAACTAATCCATTGTCCCACCAGGGGCTCCAATATCCTAGACCTGGTCATTACCGACATGGGAGATAGATGCTCCACACCAGTGGTCACCCCCTCACTGGTCAGGTCTGACCATAAGCAAATCACCCTTGACATCCACATCCCACCCCCACCCCTCAGTAAGGAAACCTCCTTTAAAAACTTCTCCAAAGCCAACTTCAAGCTACTGAAGTCAGAAGTGACAAACTTCACAACACCCACGCAGATGGGATCTGGAAGTTCGACTGCAGAATCCTACACTAAGGCACTGTACAAGCACATCCACTTGTGCATGAATCATGCCATCCCAAATAGAACCAAGATGCTCTTCTCCAAGAAAAGGAAGCCAATCTGGTGGTCCCTTGCTATAAACAAACTATACAACAGAAGGAAGAAACTGTTGCAAAAAAGAGGAAAATCCCAGGATGCAAAAATCTCCCTCACCAGCCTCATAAGAAGCTGAGATCCCTCATAAAATCCTCAAAAGCTAGTTACAAAAATAAAATTGCCAATGATTCCAAATACAACAACAAGGCATTCTATAATTATGCCAAGAATCTAAATGGCAATGCTCAGATCTGCTCTGAGTTACAACAGAATGGCATTAAATATACTGATCCCAAGGATATCGCCAATATCCTGGCAGATCGATTTAGTGCCAACTTCACCCCACTCTCTCCCCCTAAAGGGCCCATCTCAATACCAAAAGATTGCCAAATTCCGATAATCATGGCCACACAGGTAGAAACCACACTCTCCAAAGCTAAGAATACAGCACCCATGGGACCAGATGACATCCCAGGCTGTGTACTACATGAACTACAAAATGAACTGGCACCTCACCTAAGTGTGATGTTTAATCATAGCCTCACCACAGGCTTCGTGCCCACTGAGTGACGCACAGATACAGTTATCCTGCACCACAAGGGAGGATCCACCTTGGATCCTGGGAACTAGCATCCCATCAGTCTGACAAGCCTGATTTGCAAGGGCATGGAACGCATTATCATGGAACTTATAAACAAAGACATTGGCAACCTTCAAACACTAGACCCCACCCAGTTTGGGTTTGTGAAGGACCGATCTTGTCTCCTGAATCTGATTGACTTCTTCGAATCAGTCTCCAGAGCTGTGGACGAGGGTAAGGCAGCCCACACAGCCTATCTGGACCTCTCCAAGGCCTTTGACACCATCCCCCACTCTGGAATCATAGATAAACTTACTAAGTTGGGCATAAATCTCTACATCACTCGATGGGTTGCTAACTGGCTTACTGACAGAACCCAGACAGTAAAAGTTGCTGACTCCAAATCCAGCTCCAGACAAGTGACAAGTGGAGTACCTCAGGGTTCAGTCCTGGGACCACTCTTGTTTGGCATCTACTTCTCTGAAGTACAGGCCAACACTAAGGGACTCTGGCTAAGAAAGTTTGCAGATGACTGCAAACTGGGAGCCATTATTGAATCCCCAAATGATGTGGATATTCTACAAAAGGGCCTTATAGAATCAGATGCCTGTTGCCAGAGCCATGGGCTCAAGCTTAATGCCAAGAAATGTATAGTTATCCCCTTTGGAAAAAAACATGTACCCATGAATTACCACATAGGTGGCAGGACACTAAACATCGAAAGTGTGATGAGAGACTTAGAGACACAGGTGGACAGTGGTCTCACTTTCGATAACCACATTGCCACAACAGTCAGGAAATCCTTCTATGTGGCACACCTCATCACTAAGGGCTTTTCATCCAGAAAAAAGGAGGTCATTGTCCCACTGTACTCATCCCTCATTAGACCCATTATAGAGTATAATGCCCCGTTTGGTATGTACCTCACAAGACATCTGCAACAGCTTGAAAGGCCACAGAAATACCTCACTAAAAGAATCACAGGCCTAAAGCAGATGCCATATACTGACCGTCTAAAAAAACTCCAGCTATACTCTGTGGCATATCGTCTACTCAGAGGCGATCTCTGCTTAACATACAAGGCCATGTCAAACCCTGAGCTGTTGGACATGCTCCACTTAAAGAAATCCCAATCCGTCAGAGCCACATGCTCCAGGGATCTAAACCTTGTCATCACAATGAACAAAACATGCTGGAGTGATAGGTTCCTGACCCAGAGACTTCCCATACTCTGGAATAGACTGCCCATACATATCAAGCAGAGTACCTCTTTGGCCCTCTTCAAAAGGAACCTTGATGATTGGATAGGAGATAGGAAATTCACCCCAGGGATCATGTCAGCCGCCCTGCTAGACAGGGGCCTGGAGAAGTAAATATTGTGGGAAGAAATATCCAGGGAATTGTTATGGCTAGGCTTGCATAAGCCCTAGGGCCGATAGCCTAGTACAAGCCTATGAACCTATGAACCTAAGAATCAGGATTAGAAGAACAATTTCTGTGAGTCGTGAGGTGCAGAGTTGAAAGTGATGGCAGACTAAGGAGGATGAGTAAAATGGAGCACAAACAAATGAAAAAGGGCCAAAAACAAGCTAAAGTTAAAGAAAAATGCAGAAATTATTTATTTGGCAAAGAAAATAAAACAGGGCATTTATAAGGGACAACATGCATTATTAATCAAACAAGTAGCACAAACAAATATTATTTCAAAACAAAAGGCACAAACCACATCAGTAATTCAATGAGATGTTCAAAACCATGATGTCTGATGAAATTAGCAAAACTATTCATATGGGGCTCAGAATTATTTAAAGTTTGCATAACAAGCATGTTTAAAGTAAGACAGGCACAACAAAAGTATAATGCGCATGATAAGAGATTAAAGGGCATAACTAGTATAATAAAAGAGCAAAATTAAACTTAAAGAGCAAGGTGACTCCATGTTTTTTAGTAGAACACTGTGTTTAGGCACAAACTACTATTTTGCATTGACCAAAGCCATTCAAAGCATAACTAGGGTTGTTCAAAGTATCTCAGTTTGAAGAGTATGTGCTTTATTACGGTGCACTTATTTCAAAGGATTTGCTGTGTGCAAAGTACAGCCATTTTGAAAATGTTCTTGTGCTGTGTGCATTTATTCACAGAAAGCCGCCATTTCTGAATATTTCTTACGCTGTGCAGAGTTATTTCTCAAAATTACAGCCATTTTGAAAGGTCCTTTTGCTGCATACAGTTTATTTGCAAAATGCATTCATCTTGCAGTGTTTCTTAATCTGAGCTTCTTTTCTGCTGTGTACAGTTCATTCGCAAAGTCCAATCATTTTGAAGTATTTCTTACACTGATAAGGAGTGATTTCACAAAGTACAGTGATTTCAAATCGTTCTTGTGTTAAGGAGAGTTATTTGGCAAAGTGCAGTTATTTCAAAGAGGTTGTTGTGCTTCTGGGCATAATTACAAGTACTGGCATAAAGTTCTGGTATATATTTATGTGTGTATGCTCGTATGTGATTTCAAGCATGTTCACTACTGTGTGTTGATATGGCACAGGCATTTTGCAGACCAGGTCCACTTGTGTTTGATCATAATATAGCAGAGAATTGGGCAGTATTTGAGCAGGAATACAATATTTTCATGCAAGCAGCTTTTCCTGATAAAGATACACATACAAGGGTATTCATTTTGCTTAACTTAACTGAGTCAGAAGGCACTGAAAGAGAGCATTCATTTTTGTATGTACCAGAGGTATATACAAGACAGGGTGGAAATCATCATATTGTGGTACCGGCTTTATCAATGGATTACCCTGAGTGCTTAAAACATAAATTTAGAGAAATGTGCAACCCCCAGACACATGTTACATTAGAAGGGCACTTATTTTATAAAAGAGAACAAAAGCTGCGTTATAAAGACTTAAACCTTGCCTGTGATATAAATGGTACCTGCTGGAGAGACAGATATGTATCCCAGAAACTACCCCATCTATGGAACAGTCTCCCCATCCATGTGAAGCAGAGTTCTTCCCTAATCCAATTCAAGTGCAACTTGGACAATTGCATGGGAAACCAGAAATGAATCCCTGGTTTGGCACCTATGTCTCTAATGCAAACAGGTAACCTGTAAATGGTTCATCTCAGAGGCCCATGCTTACACTTATCAAGGGTATCACAACTTGTCACAGATTTAGGATGCATGGCTAGGCTTAAAGCCCTTGTGGTCGTTAGTCTAGTAAACACCTATGAACCTATGAACTTTTGCAGCTTATATCACTGATGAGAAATAAAACCAAAACGTGCAGATCTAGTGACTTGAAGGATGAGTTAATAAAGGATAGGCTTGTGTGTGGTGTTAATAGTGCTGCAGTGAGAAAGATTTTGTTTTGTGACAGTGATTTAATATTAAGCAAAGCCATAGAGATTTGCCAAAAACATGAGCTCACAGAAAGGCACACAAGTATGTGTGCAAGTGATGAGTATGGTTTCAGCAGCCATAAGAGCAAATGTAGACAGACTGCAGCATGTGGCAAGCAGAAACAGGCTTAAGCACATGGCAGCAGCAAACCCTGTAGGAGTGGCAGGGAGAACTCAGAGCTTTCTAGCAAGTTCCAAGACTAGCCCAATAAAAGGAGCATGAGTCTAAAAGAGAGAAGTGCTTGCATTTGGTCAGCAATGCCACAAATGTAAAAATGGAACCATTTTCAAAAGTGTTGTAAATCAAGCAAACCTCATTGAGTTATTAAGAAAGGTCATTCAATAAAGCAAGTTGATCATGTAGAGAGTTGCAACCCTACTTAATATGTAGATTGTGTATCTGTGGTCGCTGAAAAGGTTAATGCAGTAGATTTGTTGGAAAGAAGTATTGTGTACTATCCTGATCAAAGATAAGCCCATGGAGCTCAAAGTAGACACTGGTTCAGCATGTAATGTAATGTCAGCAGAAACATTTGCTAAAGTGAGAGCATGTGAGCAACTTACTTTGGTCAGTTGTGCGAACCTTGTTGCTTACGGTGGGGAAGAGATTCAGACTGAAGGCTCAATAGTGCTTTCATGCTGTTTGGCTAGGAAAGGTACAGGTTGCAATTTTATGTAGTATGAAGACCTGTGCAGTCATTATTTGGTCTCAGAGACAGTTTGAGAAAGAAACTGCTTTTTTTTACCAAGCACATCCATCATGTAAGCACATGTCCCAGTTCCAGCTTCAGTGATACTATTTTCTCAGAATATGCTGATGTTTTCGATGACAAGCTAGGTAAACTTTCAGTTGTATACTCCATGAAAGTAGACCCAGAGGTCAGTCCAGTGGCTAGACCAGCAAGAAGAGTTCCAATAGCTATGCAAGACAAAGCCAAGGTTCAATTAGACAAAATGGTGCAGAAAGGAGTGATGTCTCCAGTCACAGAACCAACTGAGTGGGTGTCTTCCATGGTAGCGGCTCATAAAAATTTTTTAGATGAAATCAGAATATGCATTGTCCAAAGAGACTTGAATAAGGCATTGAAGAGACCTCATTATCCTATGTGTCCAGTTGAGGAAACTGCCACCCTCATGCCAAATTCCACTGTTTTTTTCTGTCTTAGATGCAAAGAGTTCATTTTAGTAAGTGATGCTTGATCACAGATCTTCACTACTGACTGCATTCAGTACCCCATTTGGTAGATACAGATTCCTCAGAATGCCTTTTTAAATAAATTCTGCCAGTAAAGTCTTTCAGCGTGCAATGGAGCAATTGTTTTCTGGCTACCCATGTGAAATAATAGTTGACAATTTACTGATTGGAGGTAATTGGTAATGAGAGAAACCTCAGGAAAGTTCTGGACAGAGCACGTGAAGTGAATTTAAAATTCAATGCTCTGAAGTGCAAATTCAGACTACCAGAAGTTACATATGTAGGTAATTTATTTGCTAGTACAGGATTATAACCTGATCCTTCCAAACAAGCCATTCTTGAAATGCCAGCTCCAGACAATGTTCAAGCTCTATAGTGTTTTCTTGGTATGGTTAACTATTTGGGCAAATTTATCCCTGACTCTAGTGAGTTATCAGCACCTTTAAGAGAGCTGACATGCAAAAATGTTGCATGGTCATGGTTAGAACAACACCAGAGATCATTTGATAACCTCAAACAACAAATTGCTAACCCACCCACATTAAGGTACTATGATGTTAACAAACCAGAAGTTCTTTCCTGTGGTGCTTCAAAATTTGGTCTTGGTGCAGTTATTCTTCAAGAGTGCAGACCTATTTCCTATGAATCCAGAACTCTTACCACATTGAGTTGCAGTATGCGCAAATTGAGAAGGAACGAAGGAATGTTTGGCAACTGTGTTCGCATGTTCGAAGTTAATGATTATATTTATGGCCAAGCTATCCAAATAGAAACTGATCATCAATCTCTAGTCACAATTTTAAAGAAGCCTATGCATTCTGCTCCAGCAAGACTACAAAGAATGATGCTCAAATTGCAAAAGTATAATTTCAAAATGGTCTATTCAAGGGATAAACTTCTTTATCTGGTTGATACCTTATCCAGATCACCTAGAAATACTACTGAACAGCTTTATGCAGAGAATTTTGACTTTGATGCCATGGAAGTGCATCATTTTTCTACCATGAGACTTGATGAGCTGAGAGATCATACAAAGACTGATCCAATTTTGCAAAAGCTCAACCACTTTTTTAATGTAGAATAGCCGTCAAAGCAATCATGTGTACAGCCAGAAGTGCAATCTTACTTTCCATACAGACATGAGGTGCTGATGGAAGATGGCATTATTTTCAAAGGTTGAAAATATATTGTTGCTACTCCTTTACAGCATGAATACATTCAGATTTTACATTATGGCCACCCAGGTTCTGATTCTACCAAAAGAAGGGTGAGAGGCCTAGTATTTTGGCCTTCTCTAAGAAAAGTAATTGATAAAGTGCTTTCTTCTTCTTCAGTGTGCAACAGTACTAAGCTGCATTTGCATAAAGATCTGCTTCAGCTAAGCCAAATTCCTGAATTAAATTGGTCAACAGTAGCAACTAACATATTTGAAGGGAACAGTCAACATTACTTAGTCTTGATAGACTCTTATTTGAATTTGGTTTGAGATTGATTTGCTACCTAATCTAACTTCCAGTGCTATTAAGATGAAACATCATTTCTCAGTCCATGGTAGTCCACACAAAGTTATTTCTGACAATGGTTCTCAGTTTACCAGGCAATTGTTTCAGAGATTTGTTAAACAGTGGGACTTTATCTAAGTTACTAGGAGTCCTGAATATTCACAGTCAAATGCAATTACTAGAGAGGTCAAAGTGTGACAATACCTATATCTATTTGAATTTACTCAGTCTCAGAAATATACCCCATGATGATCTACTTGGCTTACCTGCTCAGAGACTTCTATCTAGGCAAACCAGACCAACCTTCCTATCAGTTCTAGTTTGTTGGTGCCTAATGGTAAAAACAACAGAGTAATCAAAGCCCACCCTTCTAAGAAGCATTCTTCTCAGAAGTAAAATGAGCATATTTCTTTATCTGTTAAAGAAGGGGTGACAGTGAAGATGCAAACAGCGAAAGGCTTAAACAGCGAAAGGCTTTGATTGAATTGGTCAAGTGAGAGGTATATGCACCAAGCCGGGATCCTAATTAGTGGAATCTGAGGGTATAGACTACAGTAGAAACTGCAGACTTCTTCTTCCTGTATCAAAAATGATATCACAGCATCGTACCTATGATACAGACTCTAGATCTCAGAGCAACCCTGACAATGTTTGTACCGAAGAACATGTCACAGAATCCATTCCCATTCCTGATGATGTCCCAGTTGTCTCCAAAGTTGAACATTCCTTGAAGATAGTCCCCATTGCTAGATCCAATTCTGATTTTTATGTTGCATGATCAGGTCATATTTCCAGACCTAGTGTAAAATACACAGCAACCTGGACATGATTGTTTTATATGTGTCTTATTTTATATGATTGCATGTCAAATAATTAGTTCTGTATAATTGCATGTCAAAATATAATTTCTGTAAATTGCATGCCATTGAATACTGTCATTTCATATATGGAACATTTCTCAAAGTGTGAGGATGTAGGTCAGAGCGTGTGTATGTACCTTTAAGAAGCATTTCCAGATGTAGCACGTGCATATAAATAGTGAGCACGTGCAGGCAGCAGTGTCATTTTGAGAGAAGAGCCAGATTGTTAACATGAGTGTGGTAGTCAGTCTGTTTATAACTTTAAGTTTAACTTACAAATCCTCATTTCTGATGTGTTTGTGTGTAATAAAGCTGCTTGAACAGAACCCACAATTGTTCATCTGTTTTATCCTGACCAGACAAGTGACAAATATTACATCAGTTTTTAAATGTAATGATACTACATGCATGGGGGCATATCTGTTTCCCACAAACACCACAGGAGAAAGACAAGAACTATGTAGTAATTCCATGCAGTAGCACACTTTCCAAAGTGTTGTGGGCCATAGATTGCAGACTAAGAGAAATAAAATCCATGCCCTGTTAGCAAGAATGTAGTTACATCAGCAGAAAAAAAAATGCCACTCTATGAAGTATGGTTGTCTTTAATGCCCAAGAGATCATCTACAATGTCTGTACAAGTAACCCAGGCAGTTTCCAAAACTCACACATATGGCAGACATGTAAGCTTTACATCAGGTTTGTTAGACATGATATCCCTCATAGGCATCTAGTTGGGGATGCATGTTATGCAATGGAGCTTTGGCTCATGATAATAGTGAGAAACCACACAGCCCTACTGAGCAAGGATACAAGGCCCAAATTCAGACAACGGATATCATAGAACACATTTGGTTTGCTTAAACTGAAGTTATAGTGTTTAGATACACTATATCAGGAGGTGCACTGCAGTATGACCCAGGCAACCCTGAAAAAATACTTACAGTCTGTGCTATGTTACATGAAATAATTTTCATGAAAAAGTTTCAACAAGGACAGCAAGGAGCAGGACCACAGTTTCAAGGATCATAGGCAGGGCCAGCAGCAGTTACAGCGGAGTCTGGGGGAGAACCACCGGCTGCAGATGGTGTTGGCATATGGAGGCATGCACAGTATGCCCTGGCTCTGGATAATCACTACCTAAATTCCCATGTACATGCAAACAGGAAAACTAATGCCTCTCACACTCTACAGCCTTTCTTTAACCGTGTAATGGCTGTATTCTGATAGCATCAGACAGCATCAACCTGCAAGAAAACAGTTTGTAACTGCAGTAATCATAATATAACTTCAGAAACTTTAAAGAAACAAAAGATATATAACTAATATACATACAAATATTTCAAGCATGGGCATTAATACCCTTCTAGCTTGCCAATATACCAAAACACTTGTTCCCATAATAAGTACCCTGTCTGTTTTTAAAAATTTCTAAACTAATACTTGCTTTAATGTAATCTGGTAGTCTGTTCTATGCATCAGCTACCCTGTCAGAGAACTAATTAGTGCACTTGTCATTCCTGTAGGATCTTCTACATAGATTGTCTGATGATTCTGTAGTACTTTTTGATAACCCCAAGCATTCCCAGAGGTAGTTGTCTCTAAATGCTCTATATAATTGAATATGATCTGCTCTTAGATATCTGTAAGAGACACTGTACAAGCTCAGATATTTCAGTCTTTCATAATAACTTAAAATTTCACATCCATGGATGGCCTTGGTATATTTCTGCTGTGCTCTTTCCAGTTTACTCATGCTTCTTTTCCTATAGGGTTTCCACATTGTTATTCCATACTCAAGTTTGGGTCTAATGTAACTACCAAACAATGAGGTCATCATTTTTGATTTCCTGCTCTTTATAAATATTTTTTATACAACCTGTAGTTCTATAACTATCATTGACCAATTGGTTGATATGATTAGAAAAACTCGTAGCTGAATCCACCTGTACCCAGGTCCATAAATGAGTCTACAGTTTCAATCACTGTGTGCTGTATTAAATATTCACATTTCAATTTATGTCTCCCAAATCTTGTATGCTTAGTTTTTAATGTATTTATCAGCATATTATTCTCTTGTGCCCAAATGGTTAATTTAGTCATTATTTTGCAGACATGCCTTATCTGTAACACATGTAATCAGTTTACCCAATTTCAGGTTGTCTGCATATAGACTGTAGAACACCTCAGATGAAAAAGTTAGGTCTGAAAGATACAATCTAAACAAGTAAGGGCTTAGGACAGAGCCCTGTGGGATACCCTGACTGTAACAAAGGATTTCACCTGTCCAGTTGGTGTGTGATACTTGCCATGACCTATATATAAGCTGTGCAGCTATCCATCTTATCAAGAGTACATCAATACCTAGTTGTACTAATTTATTGATTAGTGTGTTGTATGTGACCCTATAAAATGCTGAAGTTAAATATATATAAATTACATCAGAGCAGAATCTTTCATTCATAGCTGTTATTATATTGTTATAGAACATCATGTTGCAGGTGGTAATAGATCTGTTTTCAACATATGCATGCTGCTATATGGTTTCAAGTCCCAACCTATCGAGTTCTGAGAATAACTTATCAAATATTATATATGGGAATATGTATATGCCCCTAAGCAGATCATTTGTCTGAGGTGCACAGCTATGTCGGTAATATCTCCTCTGTAAGATTTTTGCAATATATAGTTATGTACTAGAAACGATAGTGTGCATCAAGCATTTCAGTTGACCACCATCTATAAAACATCTATTAAATATGGAACAGGTAAATTATACCCTAATTTTCACAACTCTACCAAGAAGCAAGACTGAAGTGCCTGATGCTTCCACTAAAGTACTATATGGTTCAACAATTATAGACACAATCATTCATGAATGAGTAGCAAAAAAAAATCAACACCTTTTCCTCTGCAATGCATAATGATAAATCCAGTCTTGTGAATAAGCAAGTACTAGCTATCCCCTGTGTGCATTAGCTATACATGCAGCCCTAACTCACACAGACATGTGCAAAGGGCAGGGACAGTCATCATCATTTTCACAGGGGGTAGGAGAGCAATGTGACACTAAACATCTGACTGTGTGCAAGTAAGAAACACATGTATCTTCCAGAATTTACAGTGTTCAGGGCCAAAAATCACAGATGTATAGTGCTTATGTATAGTTTGCATGTGTGTGAAGTGGTATGGGCAGCTGATTTTCTTTTCAATATGTGTGTGTCTGCATGAGCACAATCAAGCACTATGCTGCCACTGTGTCATGACATCTTGGACAGGTGGCAGCCATGCATGGTAGACTACTCAGTTCAGTGTTGTCACCCTTGACTACAAGAACTACCTCTGCCATGAGGTGCACTGCTACTTCCAAGGCCTTGGCTAAAAGTCAGGCTGCTACCTGAATGTGAGTGATGCTTGCTGAATGAGATCTTCTCACAACTATGTATAGAATCACTACCCTGTGACCTAGCACATCTTCGTGTGGACACTGCAATAATTGATGGAGCAGTTGACACAGTGTCACTGCAGAAGCAGGACATTGCAAGATCACGTCTGCTAACACTAGAAGATGTAGTAGCACTCAGAGCACTTGGATGTCCACCTTACCCCAACAGATGTTACATAAACTACTCGATCTTGTATGTTGTTCATCCTATCTTAAGGAGTTGACCACTCAGTTCAGGGAGTTACTATCATAAGAATGCACAACATTTACTAGTTCAACTATATGTTTTCTGGCCCTGTTGGAAAGTGCCTGCACCTGTACACATACATCTGGTGGCACCTAATGATACACCAGCTTCAGGTGGAGATTGGACAGCAGGCCTCCTATGAGCATCTCTACCAACCCTTCTATATGGCACCACTCCCTCATGATGGCTACCAAGAGAAACAACCAGATGTGCAACCACAGTAATCCTTCTAGCTTGATCAACTATGTCACCCTCAACCTCTCCTATATCAGAGGTCTCTCTGTCCTGAGTATAGACATACTGACTATGCCTAAGATATGTGCAGGAGATGTGGGACACACAACATCTGTGTCAGACTGTCTGTATGCACCCCCAGACTGTGCCTGGTCATCACTACCATAATCATTAGAGGCTAGTAATACTGTGGCATCAGGTGGTAGGAGTTCACAGAGCCACTCACAAAATCACCAACTAGCAATAAACACAACAAACAGAAAAATGGAGAATAAAATTGATCACATATTTTCTTAATACTAAATGCCTGTCAATCTTCTTATCAGATGCTAAAGCTTCATTTACCTTATATACAGTATTAACAATAAAGAAATGTGTGCTTACCATGTGTGAGTGGGCTAGCAGCCTGAAATCCATAAGTGTCTGTATTTGAGGAATGGAAAGGAAAGAAGTCTGCTAAGTAAGGCAATGCAGATGAACCAAGAAAGACAACCCAAAGCGAACTCCATTATTTCTGTATGACTGTAGTCTAACTCACAGGTATTGCTGTCTCTGTCTATCTCTTTCTCTCTCTCTCTCTCTCTCTATATATATATATATATATATATATATATATATATAAATATACACTGTATATATATATATATATATATATATATATATATATATATATATATATATATGTATGTATATGGATCTACCTTAGTAGATCGACATCTTAAAAGCGAATTAATTACGGCCAGAGAAGATGGCAAGTCACTTCACCGACACCAGAAGATTGACAGTGCACAAACACACATCGCACAAACACACACATCATACCAACAAACAAAACAAATCCCTATCCAAAACCCACACACACAACACAAGCACACCAAAATCACACACGAACACTAACCCATACATACACAACTATCTACAACCCAAACCTCCCTCCCTACCGTCCACACTATCGTGACACTGCACTCCCACTCTAACCCTAACCCCTAACCACTTATCCCACCCCTACCCCTACAGACCACCAACATACTTTTTACCTTATTTACGCCCTTACCTTACCCCTACTTCTAACCCTAACTCACTTATCCCCTACCCCTACAGACCACCAACATCACACACTTACCTTCGCCCGCACCCTCTCGTCCGTACCGTGCATACTTACACATCCTTTCTCCATCGTGTCTTCCTCCGTCAGTTTTCTGCCTTGTCGATCTTCTGGCAATCTTCTGGCATTGTTTAATTCGTGTTCACTCTTTTAACATGTCGATCTACTAAGGTAGATCCATGTATATATAGATATATATATATATATATATATATATATATATATATATATATATATATATATATATATATGCACAGACACACACACACACACACACACACACACACACACATATATCATATATATATATATATATATATATATATATATATGGGATCAGTACTAAATCCCGAATGTTCACAGTCTCGAAGACTGGAATCCCGAGGCGAGAATCCCGAATGCCGGTAATATTGAAGGTTCACAATCCTAAATATGGTAATACTGACTGCCTGAAATACTGAAAATCAGTACATTGATATCATCACTTTAAAATCGTCATGAAATACTTTTGCTGCCATTAAAATTCAGCATCCCAGACAACAAAATGTGTAAATTTAAACATAAACACACAACAGACCTGCGGTTTTCAGTATATGCAACACCAGCAGTAGAAAGCATATAAATCCAGCATTTTACAGCATATAAATAAAGAACTTGACACTTCTGGAAGTAGGCATCACATGACTCTACCGTATTTTAATAAATACAGTTTCTACTTTGACAAACGTAATCCCATTCATAACTGAAGATCCCTAATTTTAAAAACCCATTAACGTTGCAAGTGCTCATTAAAACATGTTAAACACATTCTGATTTTTGTAAATGATTTTCAGCAACCACACTATTGCATGGACAAATAGCATGCATGTATACTCCTTTTGATTATGTAGCAGCAAGTGAAAATGATTGTCTAGCAATAAGTTTACAGTGCTTAGGAGTTGAAGGATACCCAGTGGCCAGTCTGTCATGCAATCCATCCACACGGTAATATTTCCTAGTCAAAGCTGAAATCTAATTAAATGTCTACTACTCCTTTTACACCAGGGAGCTATCAGAGGTAGTTTGTATGGATTATGTTTTGTGGATGTGTGAAGTAAGTGACAGTATACTACTCCTTTTATATCAGGGGACTGTTACAGATTACTTCTTATGTGTTTAACTTTGTGGATGTTTTACATCGAGATTATGAGTTTCGGGAATGTGTATTTGCGGTATTGCCGGTATTCGAGATTCTCGTCTCCGGATTCCGGTCTTTGAGATTGTGAACATTCGGGATTTAGTAGTGATCCCATATATATATATATATATATATATATATATATATATATATATATATATATATATATATATATATATATAGATAGATAGATAGATATCGGACATCTTAGATATAAGCATATAAAGATATAACAATGACAATAGTTTTTTGCATACCTGGAAGATTTTCTTGCAACAGTCTGGATCTGTCATCCACATCTGTACCAACATCAAGGAGTCTAGTGAAACCCTCTGTCACTCTATCATGATCTCTGACAGTGGACAGGAACTCCTCAGTTAGTGGTGGTTTGGTGGCAGGACCATTCTCCTGTAGCCACCTGTTCCCAGGCAAACTGCAGTGGCTGTATGGTGGGCAGACTTTATCATGTCACTTGCCTAGTGTTGTATCTTGGAATAAGTTCTTCCATACACATCAACCACATTTATGTAATTGACCAGGTGCTGTCTTATCTCGTCTAGCGCAGATTAGTCAGCTCTACCTCTCCCTAACAGAAAAGCTCCATGGAAACATAAGACCTGGATAATGACATCATTTTCTGCATCAGTACATAGTGGCTTATGGGAAACAGATCTCTTCTTGGTTACCATATATCTGTATGACATGAAACAGAAAACACACACATGCACAAAATAAATATATAATACATGGATAGGATGACTGTGAGCTCAATTCTGTGGGACTTCATGCATCCAGCATGCACACAAACCATTTAAATGTGTTTGCTATGTGCTCACTATGAATACATCCAAGTTCTCCCCAATCCCTTCAACAAAAAACGAAGTAAATTTAAGACACAAATATCAGCACATATCTTCTAATACATATTTAATGGAGAAAACACAGCATTAACTATGCAATGCATTGCAGCATTAACAATAATAATTATATATGTAGCATTAGAAATGCCAAACTGTTTTAACTGACATATCCATTGCTGTGGAGTTTAGTCAGTTAGAAATACAGAAATAGAATAAATTTGTCTTTACCTGTTAAAACAGATCAAAATACCAGATCTTCCTACATACTTACAATACAACAATTTGCAATTTGTATGCAAACATGACATGCAAACTAATATAATCCATCATGTTTTATTCAGCAGCATAATTGCAAAAGTGCCCACATGGCTATTACAAAAGAAATAGATAAAAGAAAAAAATATAAGATAATAAAGCTACTTTTCATTAGGCACCGCAGTTCACATTTAATGTTAAACTGTAAGCATTATTTAGGAAACAGAAATATACCCTGACAATACAGCACAGAAGAGAAAAGAAAACCCTCCCAACTCTTCTTTTTCTAGCCATATCAAGCTCTATGTTTGAGACAGTTTCTCCATTACTATACAAAGGCATTAGCTACATGATTACCTTTATTTAGTGCAGAGTCAGCCCTGTGAGCAAGTATAGGGAATGTAAACATGGAGTAAGGACTCACATGATTACATTTGCATGTCTTATTAATACAAGGATGAGCACTGAGAAGTGTTCCTCATTAGTGGCTTGTAGGTGTCTATGATTACTCTGACTGCCGAAATAATTAGCTTTCTCAGTCTCTCCTCTTTGATATATTCATGCTGAGGGTGTGTTAGGGAGAATGAGAAGAGAGTTAACAAAAAGTCTAAAAGTACATTGAGAGATTTATGAGTTCAACAGTCTTAACTTTCAAATGCTGGCTTTAATGATCTCAGTCCCTTGGTAAGAAATATTGTTCATATTAAAGGGAGTACTTTAAGCATTGGTAAAGATAGCATATGGCAATAAAACTGAGATAGACTTGCTATTACCAAAACATAGATAATGAAAAGAGGCACCAGACAGAAAGAAAGGAATAAACCTGCATTGGTTGCAGTATTTCTTTAATACTGTGTGAGTACATGTCTATACTGTTTGCAGTATCTCAAACATCAATAAATTCCCCGTCAAATGTGAAAGGACAAACTTCATAATTTTTTTGTTACACTGTCAATGTGAATTGATAACAATGTCATATTATTACTAAAAATATACTGTTTATCACCTTGCTGGTATATGTCTTTGTTTTTGACAACTCTAGGAAATGCTGTGAAATAATTGCTTTCAATACCCTTGTTTGAGGGTTCAAATCCATACCTTGTTACAACATAAACTTGATTAAACATGCAAAATGTACATGTAAAGTATTTGATGTACAATATCTTTTCTTGTATCGTTTGCATTCCATTTGGTACTGCACACAATTGATTGGCAGTGTTCAATAGCAATGAACTGCATTTCACTGCCCAAGGTGAAAACTGACAAATATTATTTGGACTGCCATCAATAGTGCAATGAAGAGTGGCATTGCTTTGCTTTACTTAGCAGTCTGAACAGTACTGAGTAAATAAATTAAAGTTGTTACACTCCTTTGTGGCATAATGTTTAACCATATTCAGCTTACAGAAACAGTACAGGTGATGGAGGGGTTGAAACCTGTTCCCAGATCATCTGAACGAGGAAGTTCATAATCATTCTTGACTCTCATTTTGTTGTATGAATGCATTGATACGTGAAACTCAAGTAAGGTCATTATAGACTAAAAGTGACAGATAAGTCAATCAAAATAAGATCATAGGATCATAGAACGATGCTAGGCTAATGGCACTAGGGCCCTTGCAAGCCTGGCCAAGTTATGTCCTTGTTTCCACAATCAGTACCTATTGCCCCCGTCCAAAAGAGAGATACAAGTGGAACCCCTGAGGTGAATTTATGGTTACTCATACAATCATCAGGATTGCACTTGAAGAGGGCCAAAGAGGTGCTATGCTTGACATGAATTGGGAGTCTGTTCCACAGGTGTGGTAACCTGTGGGAAACAAACCTGTCACTTCAGCAGGCTCTATTAATGTTGCATACCAGGTTAAGGTCTTTAGAGTGAATAACCTGTGAGCCATTGGACTTGTGGATATGCATCATTTCCAATAAAGCAGAGTCAGAGATTCTATGCAAGACAGAAATCATTTCTGAGTAGTCTGTATGAAATGGAGCAAAGTGACAGTGATTTCAGCTGATTCACAAAGGACAGATGCTGAATACCTTGAATTCTCCTTGTGAGGAACTTTTGTGGTTTGTCCAATTGCTGCAGGTGCCTGGAAAGGTATATACCAAAAAGGGCATTGTACTCAGTTATTGACCTGATGAGGGAAGAGTACAGGGAGTTTATAACTTCTTTTTTTTTCCTGGAGGCAGTGCCCTTAGTTATGAGATGAGCAATATAGAATGCCCTTCTTACCACTGTGGAGACATGGTGATCAAAGGTAAGGTTATTGTCAACCTGTGTACCCAGGTCTCTCACCACTGAGTGCATTCTTAGGGTGTTTCTATTTATGTAGTATTTAGCAGGAATATTGCTCTTACTGAAAGGAATGATATCACATTTTCTTATATTGAGTTTAAGGCCATGCCTTTGGTACCAATCATTTGTTTGTGTAAGACCCTCTTGTAGGATATTGACATCATTTGGGGATTCCATGACCATTCCCAATTTGCAATCATCAGCAAATTTTGCCAGCCACAATCCTTTTGTTTTTTCTCGTACTTCACAGAAATAGATTCCAAATAGTAGAGGTCTCAGGACTGATCTGTGTGCAACACCCCTGGTTATGGGTCTGCTGTTGTAGGTGGACTCCCCTATTTTGACTGTATGGGTTCTATAGATGAACGTCTGAGTGGGGAATAGTGTCAAAAGCCTAGGCCACTCCAGGTAGGCTATATGCACAGTTTTCCCCTCATTCAAGGCTCTGGTGACTTTCTCGAAGAGGTCCACTAGATTTAACAGTCATGATCTCCCTTCGACAAATCAAAACCGAGTAGGGGCAAGGGTTTGGAGATTACCTATATCTTTGCTGATAAGATCCATGATGATTTGCTCCATGGCCTTGCAGATACGTCTAGTCAGGTTAACAGATCTATAGTTCAGAGGGTCAGTGGAAGCACCACCCTTGTGCAAAGGGATAATATTGGCCATTTACCATTCAGCTGGGACAAAGGCAGTGCTTAGACTATTATTGAAAAGAGTACCCAATCATGCTGCTAATTCTTGTTGAAGCCCATGTAAGATGTAGCCTGGGATATTATCAGGTCCCGTAGATGCTATGTTTCTTAGCATTAGAGATGGCATTTACAACCTTCTCTCTAGAAATACAAGGTGGGGGACAGGTGGAAGGAATGTCATGGGATATTTGTGATGGGGACAGGGAAGTGAAGTTTTCACAGAATCTGTCAGTTAACAGGTTTGCTATGTCTACAGGTTCAGTGTGTGTGGTATCATTAACTATCGGTTTAGTGGACATCTGGGTCTTATCTTTTAGGCTATGGAGGGAGTGGTTCCAGTTTAGGACAACAATGTCTTCCTCTTATTGTAAAGCCTGTTAATGGCAGTTGTCCACCAGGCAGGTCTGCTCTTCCTTGAACAACTTGTTTTGGTTCTATCAGGTATGGCCATGTCAATACAGTTGTACAGGTGTTTGTAAAATGCATTACTGTAGGACATGCCATAGTTGCCAGTTACATCTGATTGGGGAAGGTGCAGTGAAGCTATGTATACCATCCCTTAGAAGGATATATTATGCTTTGGAGACGAGGCCAGTTGATACTTACTTCAAATGAGAGTGATTTGTATGCGGATTTGACAAGGCAATACCTCACAGTGGGGGTGCTACAGCATTCCCTCATTTTGGTAAGCACCATATCCAAGATGTTGACACCCCTAGTTGGGGTGTCCACCAGATAGTCCATGGCATTGGAGTTAATGAACTCAAGGAACCTTTGGGCAAGTTGGAGTATGAGTAATTTACACAGTCAATGGATGGGTAATTAAAATCACACAGAACCATGGTGTTTGGATGTACCTTCATGAATTCCAGTAGATCCAAGTAACCAGAGTGGGTGTCTTGATTCATGGAGGGGTCCTGTAGCTGGCAATGACTTGAATAGGTGTTCTACCAACAGTTAGTTGCACCTGAAGTGTCTCCAGGGAATCATATTTTTTAACCAATCTGGAGGTTCATTTATCTTTAATGAATATTGATACACCACCTCCATTTAGTTTTCACATCTAGTGTACATGGCCTGAACATGTGGTAGGAGGTGTAATCTGGTATGGCTGGGGTACTCTCCACTGCCTTGAACTAGGTCTCTGTGACTGCACATATGTCAGTGTCTTTCAAAGTGAGGACTGCTTCCCGTGAGTGCAGTTTCATGCTAATGCTCCTAGCATTTAGCAGCATAACTTTGAGGTTGTTTGTTGGATGAGATTGTTACACTGGGAATTTTGTCCTTGTGACATTGCCTAAAAAAAGGAAAGGCACTATGGGGGTGGCAAGAGCCTTTGCCAGTAGCTGAAATCCCATGGGTGACAGATGAAGACCATCTGTGGCAAAGCCTCAAGGTCCATCAGTCATATCATCCCAGGCTAACAGAAACTGGATCCCCTTAGAATGACACCAGAAACTAAGCCAAATATTGAAGTAAATGATTTTCTGTTTATATTGTGATATCATCCTAGGCAAGTGTAATATGCTACTCAAGGCTAGGGACATAGCTGCCTGTGACCCATAATCAGAGAGCTCAATCATGTCTCTCCTTATGCAGTCCAGGGATGTACATCTCAAATCATTCACACCAACATGTATTGTGACTGAATTATAACAGTATTTGTTGAGAAACTTGAGTCCCTGGTTGATATGACAAATCCTGGCACCAGAAAGACAGCTGACTGTGACTTTCTCCTTGTTCAGCCTGGTGAGGGAGATGTCTGTATGCCTACTATAGATACTCCTATGACATGCTCCAGGGATCTAAACCTTGTCATCACAATGAACAAAACATGCTGGAGGGATAGGTTCCTGACACAGCGACAACCCATACTCTGGAATAGACTGCCCATACATGTCAAGCAAAGTGCCTCCTTGGCCCTCTTCAAAAGTGCCTCCTTGGCCCTCTTCAAAAGGAACCTTGACGCTTGGATGGGAGCTAAGAAATTCACCATGGGGATCACGTCAGTCACCCTGCTGGACTGGGGTCCAGGGAAGTAAATATTGTGGGAAGAAATATCCGGGGAATTGTTTGGCTAGGCTTGTATATGCCCTTGGGCCAATAGCCTAGTACCAACCTATGAACCTATGAAGATATTTGGAGTGGATGTGCGTTGCCTTATGGGCTTTGATGGTAAGACACTTGTGTTTGTGTCATTATGTGTATTGTGTGTTTTGGGTGTCACGGTTGGTTAAGTATGTATGTATGTGTTTTGGAGGTCTCTTGTGTTTACGTAGATTTTTTTGTGAGTACCTCCACATATGTTGGTCTATGTGTCATTACTAGGAGTTGCAGTAGGTGGGCTGACAACCTGGTCTCTACTGCTAGACAGCTGAGAGAGCTGTGATTCTAGAGCTTTCATAAATGGTACAGGAATAACTTAGAAGTAGGGGGTGTCAGTGTACATGAGGCAGTTACTACACTGCCTCAGTAGACCCATGTCAGCCAGGCTGGTAGGAGAAAAGGAGGGAAAATGACAGTTCATGGTTCTAGGAATAATCTTGGTATGGCTAGGAAGGTAGTTCTCTTGCTGCAATGCCAGTTAATACAGTAATTTATCATTTTTATCCCGTGTGTTCAACTCCCAGCTCTTACAATAATATTGTTAACCTTGAGATATCCCAACATGACAATGCATCAATTCATCATCTTGCTCCATACAAATGGCAAGTCTTAAAAGCCATGCCATTAAGCATTCTATTGTTGAACATTAAAACCTGTGTTAATGGGTTGAGCACCACATATGGCAACTTGAGCAGGCATACCTCATACCTTTACTGCTATGTGATATAAGTAATGGCAATGTATCTACCAAGGAATCCATCTGCTTTCAATTGCTCAAATTCATTTGACAGGGCTATGCATCTTTGTGCAATAGCAGTAATATGTGAGGTCTGAATCAGGTGCTAACTCAGACATGTTTCGTAAGCTTGACTTTTGCAGATGTCGCTTGCGAGGGAAAAAGAGACTAGTACTAAGTTTAGAGCACAAAGGTGGAGTGTTGAGGAGGAGTCCTGATATTTGTGGCACTCCTTGTGAATGAAGGATTACAGTTTTTGGCTGCTGCAGTGGGATTATACTGTGTCTCAGTATAAGAATGAGGCTGGGAATAGTGTAGGTAGCTTAGCCAAGATTGGCTCCAATGTAACAGGCATTCCAAGCAAGGGGGACAATATTGTCACCACTATAGTGACCTTAAGGAGCACAAGTAGGACTGCCTAAGTTGATAGTAGGCTGAATTTGGGACTTGAACCACGCCAGGTGAGTAAGTATTCCAACCCATAACCTTCCTATTAAATGGCATTGATGATCTAGCCAGCCAATGCAGGTACTCATTATGCTTTTATATATATTTATTTTACTTTTATAATGCATAGTTGCAGAGGAGATATCTGCAAATTATGAGGCACACCAGGAGAGATTAGATCACCTCAGAGAGGCATGGAATAAGTATGACCCAGGTACAAATGCAAGCCATAATGTTATTTTCATTTCCTCATCCAGCAGCAACTTGAGAAGACCAAGCTTAACTTTCATCTCAAGCAGACATGCCTTCCCCAAAAACCTCTTGCTGATTGCATTTGCAAATTACAACAACAGCTTAACTGTGTGTTGGTTCAGTACCCAGAAGCAGCAACTATTATTATTACTGAATAAATATTTCTAAAATATTAATTGTAGTATGACAGGAAGAATGTAATTATGATAACTCCAATTCCTAAATGGAAATGCATATTTCCTATCCATCATAGGGAAATAAAGGCTGATGTTTCTTATATTACAGCAGTAAGATTTGTTTATTTTAGGACAGATAAACACATTTCCATCATATAAGAATGCGGTAAAGGTGTACAATAGTCAGTTATCCTAGTTGTTTCTGTAATGCCAAAACAATTGTATTTAAAAATACAGTATTGTGACATGCCATGTACCTAATTATCTCTTTTGTTTGCCTCCCCCAATCTTTTCTCTTTTTTTGGGGGGGGGGGTATTCATTTAGTAACAATCTTCTCTTTGCATAACTTGGAAAAATTAATGATAAAAGCTAAGAGAGGTTCACCAACCACTGGATTTTGGCCTGCCATACCTCGACAGATAGCACACAGACACCTAGCACTTAACAGTCACAACCTCACAGTGTTGCCTCCACAATCCCTGCCCTATCTGCTCCAAGTGCATCAGGTAGCTCTGTCCAGACTGCTGGTGCAGTAGTATCCTCCAAGAGCAGTAGTACTAGAGGTGGTGATTTGTCACCTGACAATAGCTGATATGGTTGGTAGAGGATGTAAAATATAGGGGCCTTAGTGCATGTATCATCAGGGTTCAAAAGATCCTGTGTCACATTGCAAAGATGATGCCATGTCTGGCACTGACCCAGGGAGCTGCTGCAGAAGACTGTGATGACATTTCTGAGTGTGATGACTAGATTCTCACTGTTGTTAAGCTGGATGTGGGTGTGCCTCTGATGTTTCCTACTTCTCCCCAATCATGGCGTACCCTAACCATTTGTCTCCATCACTATTTCTGTCTTTTTTGTATGTCCTATATGTCTGCACATGCTTCCTAACCTACCCTCCCTACCTGATGATCTCATTCCTAAGCACCTATCCCAAAATTCCTCTCTTCCTCGCAGAAAATGGGCACCTGTCCCACAGAAAATACTCCCATATATAGCTGGTCATGTTGCCTATGTGTCATCTTGACACAACTGATTTGGTCTAATTGGCCATACAAAGTTATTCTGTTGATGTCACCCATTAATGATGTGATGACTGTGCAGAGTCATGAAATTGTCTGCCCAATTGTATATTTTTGTTATGAAGAAGTGAGTAGCTATGGTGTTCTCCCATGACCCTCCTGCATATTCCTGTATTCCTTCTTCTGTGTTTTAACATCTTCTTGACAACCACATTTTCACCACTGTCTTATCAACCCCTTTCCCAGTTTAATCTGGTTACACAATAGATTCACACACAGCACACATGGCCAGAAATGGCCAATGAAAAAGCCATCAATTTCTGTCTTCGGCATTTGAACAATTTGGCATAGTGCAGCAATGTTAAGTGACAGTGAACATTGTTTAACTTCTTCTGTTTAACTTCTTATTGGAAAAGATGAACCATTCAGTTTAATCTACAGTGGTCTGGTTATGTTCACACAAATGTTGTTAAATCCACTGTCCTATGGGAATTCAGAGTAAAGGCTGACTAAGCACAGCTCTGTGGAACAGCTGGTGTCACAGTTCTTAGGCTACTGGATGTATTAAAATAACAATTCCTATGTAGCATGTTGAGATAATTACCTTGTTTGTAACGTAACCTGATATGTTTGCTTTGTGTCATGTGTTCACATATAACTGTATGTCAATTTATTTATTCATGATATTTCATATTCCTATCATATATTTAGCTGCATCTGTATTTCTTTACATATAACCTCCAAACAAATGGATTAAAGTGCCAAAAAGCCAATACCACTGTAAAAAGCACTTAGAGGAAATAAAGCTGCAGTTGAAGGTTCGAGAATTTAATAATAATGCAACACTTAAAACAATATAACAAACACACTTCATCAGACAACAAAGATAGCACCAACACTTGTTCTTAAATATAGTCCTTACTAATTAACAATTATTCAATAAGCAAGGATTAACTCATTCAAGCCTATACTAATATGAAACATCATTTGTTAAAAACAAACAGTTATTTAAACTTATAATAACTCATTAATAAGACCTAATATCGTGTAAGAAGCAAATTATACTGTTCACTACACTCCATATCTTATTAAAACTACAAAACATTTCTAAAAAACATTCAAAATTCATTCCTGATAAAGTGAAAATCTAAGTTTTGAATTCATAATGTTTTAGTGACATCTACTGGCCAAAATGTGACATTTAAAAACCTAGGCTTTCTTTCTGCTGGATCAGTAGTTTGAAATGCATAATTTATCTAAATAACATTTTAACATGAACAAACTTGGAAATGACTCCCTTAAAATTCATTCTTATCATAAAATACTTTACACAACCACAAAGAAAAAAATAAATAAATATTCATATATTTAATACAAAATATATAAATAAACAACTTTATACACTATACAAATTTTATAAAAGTGCAATACAATTAATTTGAACTAGGGTTTCATAAATATACTTAAAAAATATATTTAAAATACATTTAAAAATGCTTAAAAAATACATATAATTTTGATTTTGGATGGATAAACATATGAATAACTCAAATGTTGGGACCTATCGTATTTTGGTCCATAATAAGCAACTTCTACAATTTTGTTGCTCTCATTTTTAACACAGGGTTTATAGAAATGACATCATTCAGACCTGGTGGTCTGTTTGCTTCCAGTTGTAATTGCCACAATAGTTCTTTATATTCAATTGAGGTTTTCCATTGTCCACCTCTTATGTCCTTTTCTACAACCTCTAAAACAAAGAATTTATAAACAGCCTGTGGACAATCAATTTTATGTCTGTATAGGGCATTCTTAGGATTATTAGTTCTCATTTCATAATAATGCTCATAAATCCTTCTTTTTAATTTTCTTTCGGATTTTCCGACATAAAATGCTTCACATGAATTACATATGGCCAAATATATGATGCCATTTGTGTCAATAATACTCACTCTCAATTGTGATGCCCCTACTTTCAATGTGTATATTGTTAGTTGTACATAACATTTAAAGGTACCTACTTTTGTTCTCCTAGTCTTACTCTGTCCTTTCTGGCCCTCTAATATAGTTTTTAGATTCTATGTGAATTTCAGTGGTTCATTACTGATAGTTCACCAAACTTTTGCCATTCTTCTTCAAACATTCTTTTAATGTGTGCTGCTTGTCCACAATAATCCATAATTAAATTATTTGTTTTTCCCAAATCTTGTGGCGCCCTTATGGATTTTTCACCCATACTGAGACTACCTAGGATGGGTTTAAACCTACCTCTTCTCTCATCTCTTACCTCCTTCTCTATACTTCTTATAAGTTTGGGTGGGTATCCTCTTTCAGTGAACATTTGGTAAAGGGTATCACATTCTTCTTCAAAGTCTAATTCCCTAGATGTCATCCTACTTGCCCTCACATATTGTCCTTTCACTATCCCCTTCTTCTGATGGTAGGGATGTGCACTGTTAAAGGACAAATATGAATTAGAATTTTCTGAAAATTTTCGAAAAAAATTTACCAACATTTATATCTAAAAATTTTAATTCATTTTTATCACATTGATAAGTGAATTTCAAAAAACTGGTTGATTCTGATATATGCTTATAAAATGCTTGGAATTCATCCTCCGTGCCAGTCCAAAGAAAACACATATCGTCTAAGAACCGCTTGTACAACTTCCAGCATGTCTTAAACTTTGAATTGATAATAAATTCACATTCCCAGGCTGATAGAATAATATTAGCATATGTGGGGGCACACCTGGCCCCCATTGCTACCCCCTGAATTTGTTTGAAAAAATTACCTTCAAAGTAAATGAAGCTATTGGACAATACCACTTCCATTAAAGTAAGAATTAAACGGAAATCATTATTATCAAATTTTCCATAATTCACCAAAGCCTCTTCAAACAATTTCAAACCATCCTCTTGGGGTATAGAAGAGAATAAATCAACAATGTCAACAGTATAGAAAATTATATTCTCATCAAAGACTTCTTCTGTAAGTAGTTGTAATAATTCCCATGAATCTTTTATAATGCCATTCTCTAAACTAGCAACTGGCTTTAACTTAATGTCCAGCCATTTAGCTATAGGTGCTGTAACTGAATTCTCTGAAGCTACTATGGGGCGCATTGGTGGACTCATAATGTTTTTATGTACCTTAGGCACACCAAATACTGACGGAACTCTTGGTTGTTCTACATGCAAGTACTGGTATGTTGATTGGTCTATTGAGCCTTCTAATAATAATTCATTTAATGATAATTCAACTTTCTTATTCCCTATGTTGATCTCATTAAGAGAGGCCCTAACATACCTTTCTTCATTTTCAAGAATATTCATCATTTTTTCTTTATACCATAAATGGTCCATAACCACAGTACCTTTATCAGGTTTTGAAATTCTGATATTTTTATCACTGCTCAGATTTTTCAACAACAAATTCTCTTCCTTTGACAAATTAAATGCTATATAACTTTTACTTAATTCATTCTGAACTCTCTTTTCCATTAATGAAACTTTCACCATCTAAATCATTTGATGGCTGCCCATTAAATAGAATTTCAAAATTTTTCTTCCTAAGGAACAACTTTAAATCTATTAATACTTTTCTGATATCTGCCTTTCTATTAGGGACAAACTTTAAACCCTTGGAAAACAATGAAAAATGAGTATCTTGAATATCTGTATGACTATAATTGTAAATATTATATCCTGAAAGTGTATGAACAGGGCCATCCACCAATATTTCACTACGTAATGGTGAATTGTCTTCCTGTCCATTTGTTACCACCGCTGATATGTCCTGTTGTTTTTGCTGATGATTATTCTGGTAATTTTTTATTCTTTCAGATCTTCTCAATGGGGGGAACTCCGAGGGGTCATTAAAATCAACAATCACTTCATTCCCATTAATTTCAACATTATTAATGTCTTCATCCAAGCTGAGTTATGCCTCTCAAAGCTTCCAAAATTATTTCTAGGTTTAGGATAACTAACTTTATTTTTATATTCTAAAATGTCCTCTCCAACTTTCTACTTTTCCTTTGGAAGATATTATTAATACTTGATCAACCTTTTAACATATCCTGATACCATCTTTGATTTTCATCTATGGAAAAAAGTAAATCCTTAGTAATTTTATCATTCAATTTGTCAATAACCTTACTTATGGAATCAATCTCCTTCTCATTTTCCTTCATTATTGCTTTTAAAACATTTAACCCACAATCATTAAAAATATTTAGCAATTCCACATGGAAGTCACTTCCTTCTATCACCTTATTAGGAAACTTACACACTCTAAGTCCTTTTGGGACAATTTCCAACCTAAGGCATTCTTTTAAATAAATATTTTCAAGCTCCAAATTTTTAAACTTAAATAACATTTCATCCAGCTTTTTCATGTTTAGCTCATACGATAAATTGATGTCATTATCATTCATTACAGCTGTTTTTTTATCACTAAAATTAAATCGTTTATGAATTACATTGTAAAAGTCAGTTTGTATACCTCTGGCTTCCTTGCATACTCTGCCAGCCTATTTTCCATTATTGCTTGGCCTTCATTTTCTCTTCCAAACGTATTCTGTTTCGGTCTGGCAGCTTTTTTTTTTTTGAATGTTTTTTAGAAATGTTTTGTAGTTTTAATAAGATATGGAGTGTAGTGAACAGTATAATTTGCTTCTTACACGATATTAGGTCTTATTAATGAGTTATTATAAGTTTAAATAACTGTTTGTTTTTAACAAATGATGTTTCATATTAGTATAGGCTTGAATGAGTTAATCCTTGCTTATTGAATAATTGTTAATTAGTAAGGACTATATTTAAGAACAAGTGTTGGTGCTATCTTTGTTGTCTGATGAAGTGTGTTTGAAGTTGAGTTTTATATTGTTTTAAGTGTTGCATTATTATTAAATTCTCGAACCTTCAACTGCAGCTTTATTTCCTCTAAGTGCTTTTTACAGTGGTATTGGCTTTTTGGCACTTTAATCCATTTGTTTGGAGGTTGTGTTCTCGTTTGGAAATGGAGGAGAGTGAGCAGAATGAGAAGAGTTCGGACATGCAGCAGAACAAACTTGATCAACTGTCCAATCAGCTTACGCAGCTGATTGAATTGCTTACACAGAGGGAATCCCCAACCTGTTCCCCTGCAACCAGGAAATGAGATCGTGCCACCAGAGGAAGGAACAGAACAGCAGGGAAGTGGAACGAGGACTGGCGGAGTATTGGAACACAATAAAAGAAGAGATGAAGCCATTCCCACGCGCTTTGGCGGATAACCAGCAAGACTTGGACTATGATATGCCAGCAGTATTCTTGAATGTTGAGGAACACTCCCGAGCATGAACCGGAGGGATGTTTCCAACAAGGTGATACCTCCCAAGCTGCCAGACGAAACAGAATACGTTTGGAAGAGAAATGAAGGCCAAGCAATAATGGAAAATAGGCGTGGGGCTGGCAGCTTTTACAATGTAATTCATAAACGATTTAATTTTAGTGATAAAACAGCTGTAATGAATGATAATGACATCAATTTATCGTATGAGCTAAACATGAAAAAGCTGGATGAAATGTTATTTAAGTTTAAAAATTTGGAGCTTGAAAATATTTATTTAAAAGAATGCCATAGGTTGGAAATTGTCCCAAAAGGACTTAGGTGTAGTTTTTCTAATAAGGTGATAGAAGGAAGTGACTTCCATGTGGAATTGCTAAATATTTTTAATGATTGTGGGTTAAATGTTTTAAAAGCAATAATGAAGGAAAATAGGAGATTGATTCCATAAGTAAGGTTATTGACAAATTGAATGATAAAATTACTAAGGATTTACTTTTTTCCATAGATGAAAATCAAAGATGGTATCAGGATATGTTAAAAAAGGTTGATCGAAGTAATAATATCTTCAAAGGAAAAGTAGAAAGTTGGAGAGGGACATTTTAGAATATAAAAATAAAGTTAGTTATCCTAAACCTAGAAATAATTTTGGAAGCTTTGAGAGGCATAACTCAGCTTGGTTAGAGGATGAAGACATTAATAATGTTGAAATTAATGGGAATGAAGTGATTGTTGATTTTAATGACATTGAGAAGATCTGAAAGAATAAAAATTACCAGAATAATCATCAGCAAAATTTTCAGAAAGGGGAGGACAACAGGACATATCAGCGGTGGTAACAAATGGACAGGAAGACAATGAAATATTGGTGGATGGCCCTGTTCATACACTTTCAGGATATAATATTTACAATTATAGTCATACAGATATTCAAGATACTCATTTTCATTGTTTTCCAAGGGTTTAAAGTTTGTCCCTAATAGAAAGGCAGATATCAGAAAAGTATTAATAGATTTAAAGTTGTTCCTTAGGAAGAAAAATTTTGAAATTCTATTTAATGGGCAGCCATCAAATGATTTAGATGGTGAAAGTTGTTATATAGCATTTAATTTGTCAAAGGAAGAGAATTTGTTGTTGAAAAATCTGAGCAGTGATAAAAATATCAGAATTTCAAAACCTGATAAAGGTGCGCACTGTGGGTTATGGACCATTTATGGTATAAAGAAAAATGATGAATATTCTTGAAAATGAAGAAAGGTAAATCAACATACCAGTACTTGCATGTAGAACAACCAAGTATTTGGTGTGCCTAAGGTACATAAAACATTATGAGTCCACAATGTCCCCATAGTAGCTTCAGAGAATTCAGTTACAGCACCTATAGCTAAATGGCTGGACATTAAGTTAAAGCCAGTTGCTAGTTCAGAGAATGGCATTATAAAAGATTCATGGGAATTATTACAACTACTTACAGAAGAAGTTTTTGATGAGAATATAATTTTCTATACAGTTGACATTGTTGATTTATTTTCTTCTATACCCCAAGAGGATGGTTTGAAATTGTTTGAAGAGGCTTTGGTGAATTATGGAAAATTTGATAACAACGATTTCCGCTTAATTCTTACTTTAATGGAAGTGGTATTGTCCAATAGCTTCATTTACTTTGAAGGTAATTTTTCAAACAAATTACATATGCTAATATTATTCTATCAGCCTGGGAATGTGAATTTATTATCAATTCAAAGTTTAGACACATGAAAGTGTACAAGCGGTTCTTAGACGATATGTTTCAGAATCAACCAGTTTTTTGAAATTCACTTATCAATGTGATAAAAATGAATTAAAATTTTTAGATATAAATGTTGGTAAATACGAGGAAGGATTTTTTTCGAAAATTTTCAGAAAGACGACGTATTCTAATTCATATTTGTCCTTTAACAGTGCACATCCCTACCATCAGAAGAAGGGGATAGTGAAAGGACAATATGTGAGGGCAAGTAGGATGACATCTAGGGAATTAGACTTTGAAGAAGAATGTGATACCCTTTACCAAATGTTCACTGAAAGAGGATACCCACCCAAACTTATAAGAAGTATAGAGAAGGAGGTAAGAGATGAGAGAAGAGGTAGGTTTAAACCCATCCTAGGTAGTCTCAGTATGGGTGAAAAATCCATAAGGACAAGATTTGGGAAAACAAATAATTTAATTATGGATTATTGTGGACAAGCAGCACACATTAAAAGAATGTTTGAAGAAGAATGGCAAACGTTTGGTGAACTATCAGATTTACGCCCACTTTTTAATGAACCACTGAAATTCCTATATTAGAGGGCCAGAAAGGACAGAGTAAGACTAGGAGAACAAAAGTAGGTACCTTTAAATGCATATGTACAACTAACAATATACACATTGAAAGTAGGGCATCACAATTGAGAGTGATTTATGTAAATTGTGACACAAATGGCATCATATATTTGGCCATATGTAATTCATGTGAAGCATTTTATGGAAAATTAAAAGAAGGATTTATGAGCATTATTATGAAATGAGAACTAATAATCCTAAGAATGCCCTATACAGACATAAAATTGATTGTCCACAGGCTGTTTATAAATTCTTTGTTTTAGAGGTTGTAGAAAAGGACATAAGAGGTGGACAATGGAAAACCTCAATTGAATATAAAGAACTATTGTGGCAATTACAACTGGAAGCAAACAGACCACCAGGTCTGAATGATGTCATTTCTATAAACCCTGTGTTAAAAATGAGAGCAACAAAATTGTAGAAGTTGCTTATTATGGACCAAAATACGATAGGTCCCAACATTTGAGTTATTCATATGTTTATCCATCCAAAATCAAAATTATATGTATTTTTTAAGCATTTTTAAATGTATTTTAAATATATTTTTTAAGTGTATTTATGAAACCCTAGTTCAAATTAATTGTATTGCACTTTTATAAAATTTGTATAGTGTATAAAGTTGTTTATTTATATATTTTGTATTAAATATATGAATATTTATTTATTTTTCTTTGTGATTGTGTAAAGTATTTTATGATAAGAATGAATTTAGTCATTTCCAAGTTTGTTCATGTTAAAATGTTATTTAGATAAATTATGCATTTCAAACTACTGATCCAGCAGAAAGAAGCCTAGGTTTTAGCTGGTTTTTAAATGTCACATTTTGGCCAGTAGATGTCACTAAAACATTATGAATTCAAAACTTAGATTTTCACTTTATCAGGAATGAATTTTGAATGTTTTTTAGAAATGTTTTGTAGTTTTAATAAGATATGGAGTGTAGTGAACAGTATAATTTGCTTCTTTACACGATATTAGGTCTTATTAATGAGTTATTATAAGTTTAAATAACTGTTTGTTTTTAACAAATGATGTTTCATATTAGTATAGGCTTGAATGAGTTAATCCTTGCTTATTGAATAATTGTTAATTAGTAAGGACTATATTTAAGAACAAGTGTTGGTGCTATCTTTGTTGTCTGATGAAGTGTGTTTGAAAGTTGAGTTTTTTATATTGTTTTAAGTGTTGCATTATTATTAAATTCTCGAACCTTCAACTGCAGCTTTATTTCCTCTAAGTGCTCTTTACATATAAAACATTTCCTTATCATAACATTGGGATAGTGCAGTCAGAAATAATTTTCAAGAACATTGCATCCCCAACAGAAAGACTTATTAAGTCTACCTTATCCTGGTTAGGTATTTGTGTTTTTTGCACTCGCCTACCCCTGACTTGTACTTAGATCAAGGATTTTATTGTACAGACCATGACAGACTAATGATGATTTAATAAGTAAGACTAAAATGCCATTCAGATGTTCCATGTTCCACAAAACATTGTTTCTGTTCCTTTCTGAAATCCGTCTCTACCTGTCTCTATTCACCCCTTCAGCTTCATTAAGTTGTCACTGTGCTTTAGCTGTGCTATTTAATGCTATGAAGTAGTAATGTCTTTGTGGTGTGATGGCTAAAACTCACATGTGTAGAAAGAGTTCTGAATAATTTTAAGGGTTCTAATCCAGCCATAGCTAAGTGTTAATGACTGTTTTTGGCAACTAATTTATGTGTACCTGTTGGCTACATATTGTTATGACCTGCCATTATCCTTCTTCTGTCATAATTTCCTTTGGCTATGCTTCCATGACACCCTCTCAATGTATTTTCTTCTTCTGTATCATTAATCTTCCATCTCTGCATTTGCTCAATGTATGGCATGAGGCAACATCTGCATCTAAAGCTAAATGGAAGTACACAGCTTATGGCGATATCTTACGATTTGATTACCTTCATCTGCATTACTCTGTCACGCTTTGCACTGATGTTTTAAGTTATGTTTAGATAGTTTAATGTAGTTTTGAATAAGATGTACAGTAGGATGTATAGATTAATGTGGTCTGCTGGGTAATGGAAATTAATATATACATTTACGTTTGGGGAAATCTGCTGTAACTATCAAAATTATGACTTTGTCCATGCTGTGCTTAAATAATACTCAAGTATAAATAGTTTTATTGGCATGCTGTAAATACTGTCATCTATATGAAGAAATATTTCAGGATGTGTAATCTGAACTCCTGTGAATATAAATGCTTGCTACAACTTTAACTAGCACATCCCTGTCCTGCTGCTATATTAATGTACCTGATACCTACTGTGAAGCTTGGCTTTTACAGACATTTGTATGGAAGTTGGCACAGAGCAACATACATTACTGCTAAGTGCCATTCTAAGTTCACTGCTTCCAAGATATGATTATGCATGTGTTAACACTTTCTCATCAGCAGTACAAAACAGCTTAGCAGTGCTGCACTCAAACAGTACAATAGAAGAACAAAAGGAAATGAAATAATATTTTTATGTCGCGTAACATTTGCACATCTGTATTACTTTTGTCAACAGGTTATCTTGATTTCAGAGTGATGTTGACTCATTTGAATCATTCATTTAAAGTAAGTCTACTCTGCAGTGGTTACACTTGCACTGTGTTACCAGCTTGTTTAACCCACTTTCACAGAATCCATCACTTTCATTCTGCAGTACACTGTCCTATGCATGGCTTACTTGCTTGTCTTGCCAATGTATCTAGTGCAAGTGTGTAGTCATTCTGATATGAAGTGACAGGAATGTTCAAGTGATAATCCACTGCTGTACAGCAGTCAACGTGTATGTCATCCCATTATGTGTAACATGTCAATGTCCCTCATAATAATACAATGTATATTAAGGACAGTATCCACATTTCAGTGGAGAAGTATGTCATTCCATGTGACAATCTTAGTGATGTTACATTTTCCTGTACACACGTGCATTTGCTGCACAACCTGTAATGCACAGTACCTTCTCTTCCAAACAATGGACTTTACAAATATTCAAATGTAGTATTTCACATTAGTAATGTCAGTCTTATCCTGTCATGCTTGTGACTAATACTGTGCTCTATAGATTGTGCAACTAGATATATAGGAGGCTTGATGCCCAGCATGTAAGACTTGTGTGTGTGATACTGAGTATAACACTTGATGTTGTATCCACTTCCTCTGAGAAGAATGCATTTATCTGTTCTCACAGCTCCCTTACCCCGCTTTTTACAGACAAATCATCCAAAAGACACACTGATGAGGTCATCCTAATAGAAGTGAACTCTCTATCCTTAAGAGTCAGAATTCTGTGGTGCTTGCAACAAATGCAATGTTCTCTAGGTTGTGTAATTAGATAGGTAGGTGGTTCAATGCCCAACAAGGAAGACTTGTGTACATCTGTCTGTGTATAACATTTGGCACTGTATCTACTTCACCTAGGAAGATAATTGCTCATACTGCTCCCTTATCCCACTTTTGGATGAAACATCCTCTGCGAAAAACATTGATGAGGTCATGCTGGCAAAAGTGCACTCTCTACACTTAAGCATCAGACTTCTGCAGTGGTACTTGTAGTTGATACTGTGCTCTCTAGATTGTGTAACTAGAAAAGTAGGATGTTCAATGCCCAACCATGGAAGACTTGTAAGTGGGTATTTCTGTGTGAACCACTTGTAGCTGCGCCCACTTCTCCTTAGAAGAACGCATCAGTGGTGTGACAGTCATTACTGTCATATACCACTGGCCACCTCATAAACACCTTTGTGTATAAGGGTAATTAGAGATTGAATTACAGTGGCACTCTGTGACAGAAGAAAATCTTAGCATCCACAGGGAAAATAGCTTTTTGGCCACATAATGATTATGTAATGCTTACATACCTGCAGTATGTCATATCTGAAGTTTGACTTCTCTGTTGTATGACTTTGATACTGTGCTGTGTACATTGTGTAAATATACATGTAGCATGTTTGAGGCCAGCTATGAGTACATCTTTCACCCTCATACTGTGTATACTATTCATTGAAGACATATATGATGTGTACCTGTGCAGTGTTACTGTGCACTTTGAATACATTTTAGCATAAACATCCAGTAAACAGTGGTGATACCTTCCATTTAACCATGCACTGTCTCACTTGTATCTGTACATGTCATGTTGTACTTTTGAATCAGACAGAGAGTTAGCTTGTGATCTTGGGTAGTTAATTCAAATCCATCCATTACTGCTCAGTCTACATTCTATCAGTCTTATTGTGGATGTACATGTCACTAAAACTGTTGTCAAGCACATTTCCTTTCACAAATGTGTGTATGTATGTATGTATGTATATATATATATATATATATATATATATATATATATATATATATATATATGTGTGTGTGTGTGTGTGTGTGTGTGTGTGTGTGTGTGTGTGTGTGTATAGGTATATATGTACACATGTTGATCCCTCATTAAAAGTTAGGACAATTTGTTATGTAGCAATGATTATCTTCAGAGTAATGATGATGTGTGATTATATTTTCCATACATAATGTGTAGGAAGTTTTATTATCCTCTGTCATGAGGGAATGAGACAACATGCTGTCCATTGTTGACTTACTACTTTGATTACAGGCACAGAGATCCTTGCAGTAATAACATGATGGTATAGTGTTTTTATAGTTGTATAGTGTTTTTATAGTTGGTGGCTTTGCAGTTGCCCGCCCCTAGTGTAAATTTGATCTGGGACCCTCCTCCCAGTCTAGTGTCATTATTCTACCCAGTACAGGGAGAACATTTGAGAAGGCCAATCAGCTTAGTTTCTGCTACTCCTTTCTCTCTTTCCTTTCTCTCTTTCCACTTTAAAAAAAAAAGTATCTGCTTTTACTGTATTTGTGTTTCTTCCTACTTTATTTTGCTTTTGTGTCATCTTAAACGTACTCAGTTGTATTTATTACTGCTTGGTGTAACTCATTCTAAGCCTTTTAGTTTAAGCACTTGGGCTTCAGACCAGTTGTTTTACATTAAGAAGGTTTGTGGTCTGCACTGTAGTGGCAGAACAGGTAGCTTACATCCTTCTGAGTTCGGAACTGCTGATTGAGGGCTCAGTGTCTGTTATTCTAAAAGTGTCTTAATTCTGGTTAAAGCACTTGGGCTTCAGGCCAGTTATTTTACATTAAGAGGGTTCGTGGTCTGCACTCTTGTGGGAGGTGAGGATGGACTCTGCCTTTCTGAGCAGGGAATTTCTGGTTAAAGGCTTATAGTGTCTGCATATTTGAACTGCTTCTTACTGAAATTGGTACACCTTGTTTGCTGTAGCATAGACTAGATCCAGGCCTGCTGAATCTAGCTTTGCTTGTATAACTTGAGCACTAATCCAGGCATTCTTTAAAGTATTCAGTTGTATTTATTACTGCTTGGTAGTAACTTGATTAAAGTGTAGCTATCATTCTAAGTCTTTTGGATTAAGCACTTGGGCTTCAGACCAGTTGTTTTACATTAGGAAGGTTTGTGGCCTGCACTGTGGTGGCAGGACAGGTAGCTTACATCTTTCTAAGTTGGGAACTGCTGATTAAGGGCTCAGTGTCTGTTATTCTAAAAGTGTATTAGTTCTGGTTTAAGCACTTGGGCTTCAGGCCAGTTATTTTACATTAAGAAGGTTCGTGGTCTGCACTCTTGTGGGAGGAGAGGCTGGACTCTGCCCTTCTGAGCTAGGAATTTCTGGTTAAAGGCTTATAGTGCCTGCATATTTGAACTGTTTCTTACTGAAATTGGTACACCTTGTTTGCTGTAGCATAGACTAGATCCAGGCCTGATGAATCTAGCTTTGTTTGTATGCTTGTTGTTTGTTTGCTTGTTATTTCCCTGAAACACTAATTCCACCTAAAACGCGGCTTTTCAGCATTTCTGTGGATCTCTAGTGATATCTGCATTGCTTACTGTACTTATTTCCTTGTTTCACTTGAAAGAAAGTTACTGTTTGTCGTTTTTGCATTTAAGTTACCTGTAACACATTGCATTTAAGTTACCTGGCACTTGCTCACTAAGTCAGCACTAAAAAATTAAAAGCACTACACCCTCACAAACTCCCCTTGAGTACCTTGTTCCCCATTGGCCCTTTTTTCAATTATAAAGGAATTCCCAATACTATTCTAGCATGTCCAAAGGTCAGTTGTCAATCTCCTCTCTGGTCCAGCTGGTGAATCTGGGAATCTTGAGGCAATGTTACAACTGCTTTATGTACACAGACAACCCTCTCCTCCTCCCAACAAATTCCAACACATGTGAGAGATGCAACCATATAGCCAAACTGGAGGCTAAGCTCTCTCAACTCAGTATGGCATAACCAGTCAGGAGGAGAAGGAAACCACACTCACTACAATTCCAGTCTCACATAGACCTACCACGACAGCAAACCAAACACATAAACACACAAAAACATACTCGGAGGCTCTAAATAAAAATCTGCCTAAGCAGCAGAGACCTCCAAAGCAGACACCCAAGCAACCGCTACCCCAAAACAAAACACATGCAACACATAGCTCACAAAGCCAGTGTGCCAAACAGCCACAGCCCTTAAGGCTAAACAACACACCTGATACACTTGTAATAGGTGACTCTATCGTTAGGCACACTGACGTCCCGCTCACCAGACTGAACAAGGAGAAGGTCACGGTGAGCTGCCTGTTGGGTGCTAGGATCCGCCACATAACACAAGCACTCAGGTCACTCCAAGGCACGTACAAATATGACTCAGTCATTGTCCATGCTGGTGTGAATGACCTGAGACGTACCTCCCTGGACTACATGAAAAGAGACATAGAGGAGCTCTCTGAGCATGTAGCCCAGGCCGGTATGACCCTGATCTTGAGTAGCATCTTACCCTCACCAAGAATGATGCCACAATATGAAGACAAGATGATCAATTTCAACAATTGGCTTAAGTATTGGTGTCATTCAAAGGGGATCCAATGCCTGTCAGCTTGGGATGACATGTTCGACAAGCCACGATGCTTCGCTAGGGATGGCTTGCACCTGTCACCCCTGGGCTTTCGGATATTGGCAAAGGCTCTTGCTACCCCCATAGTGCCTTTTTTAGGCAAGGCTCAAAAGACAAACCCACCTCCATAGGTATCACAAGGGATAAGAAACTAAGAGTAATGCTACTCAATGCCAGAAGTCTAAACCACAAGATGCACGCACTCGAAACTCTCCTTAGCATGGAGAACATCGATATCTGTGCAGTAACAGAAACCTGGTTCAAGGCTCCGGAGAGCACCCCAGCACTACCAGGTTATACCTCATACCATGCTTTTCGGCCCCAAAACTTGGACCGAACCACAAAAGGAGGGGTAGTATCAATATTCGTCAAAGATACCCACACCTCCAGGTTGGTGGCACAGCACGAAGCATCAGAGACTATCCATGTGCAACTAACAGTGGGTAAAACTGCCTTCCAGTTTATAGCCTGCTACAGACCACCCTCCCAAACCCAGGAACCCCACTCGGCCTTCCTGAGAACACTGGAAAATATGAAGGTCTCTCCAAACACCATTATATTGGGCGACTTCAACTACCCAAACATAGACTGGGAGCATTACTCTAGCTCCAACACCCTAGCCCAAAGGTTCCTAGAATTTATAAACTCAAATGCTATGGAACAACTTGTTACCACTCCCACAAGAGGGGAAAACATACTGGACCTGATCATCACCAACATGGGCACTCTATGCTCCAGACCAGAAGTGTATCCCTCACTGGTAAGATCAGACCATAAACTAATCTCACTGGATATTCACATCCCGACCCCACCCTTGGCCCAGAAAACCACAGTGAAAAACTTCTCTAAAGCAAATTTCACACTCCTCAAAACTGAGGTGGAATCCTTCAAAGCCCCTGGGCCTGTGGAAAATACGGCCCAGACAGCAGAATCCTTTATAAATGCATTCTATGAACACCTTCAGGAATGCATGGATCATGTAATCCCAAATAAAACCAAGACCCAATCCTCCAAAAGCAGACGTCCTGTCTGATGGACCCCAGCCATAAACAAACTATACAATAGAAGGAGGAAGCTACTACATGATAAAGCAAAATCCCAAAATGGGAAGGCATCTCTGATCAGTATTAGCAAAAAACTACAGGCACTCATAAAATTGTCTAAGGCCAGCTTCGAGAGAAAAATTGCACAGGACACTAAGGATAATCACAAGGCTTTCTTTAGTTATGTTAGGAACCTGGGTGGAAATTCCCAGATATGCTCAGAATTAGTCCAAAATGACAAAAAATACACTGAACCCACAGACATTGCCAACATCCTAGCTGACAGGTTCAGCGCAAACTTCTCGCCCCCCACCAAAAGGCAAATATCTATCCCAGCAGAGTGCTGCCCCCCTAACATCTCAGATGCTCAGGTAAGAGCCGCCTTCTCCAAAGCAAAAAACACAGCATCAATGGGACCAGACGGTGTCCCGGGCTGCATCCTACATGAACTCCAAGAAGAGCTAAACCCAAACATAAAACTACTGTTCAATCTCAGCCTTACTACAGGATATGTACCCAAAGAGTGGCCTACAGCAACAGTGGTCCCTCTCCACAAAGGTGGTGCCTCAACGGATCCTGGAAACTATCGCCCCATAAGCCTGACTAGCTTGGTCTGCAAAGCTATGGAAAGGATCATCATGGACCTCATAAATAAAGATATTGGGGACCTACAGACACTGGATCCTACCCAGTTCGGCTTTGTTAAGGGCGGATCCTGCCTCTTAAATCTGTTCTATTTCTTTGAAACAGTCACCAAGGCCATTGACAAGGGGAAGGTGGTCCACACAGCCTACCTGGACCTCGCAAAAGCCTTCAATACAGTACCCCACTCGGTCATTATAGATAAGCTCATCAGCTTAAATATAAACCCCTATGTCACTAGATGTGTTGCAAACTGGCTCAAGGACAGAACCCACATGGTTGGAATTGCTGGAGCCATGTCAGTCTCCACACCAGTTACAAGTGGCATCCCACAAGGCTCAGTCCTGGGACCTCTCTTGTTCGGTATATATTTCTCGGAGGTACAGGCCAACACGGAAGGACTGTGGCTGACCAAGTTCGCAGATGACTGCAAACTGGGCACCATAATTGACTCTCCAGCTGACACAAGCATCCTCCAAAAGGGCCTCATAGAAACAGACAACTGGTGCCAGAGCCATGGCCTCAAGCTAAACGCCAAAAAGTGTATAGTCATCCCCTTTGGCAAAAACGAAGTGCCCACAAATTACCACATAGGTGGTAATCCATTAAGTACAGAAGAAGTAATTAGGGACCTGGGGACCCAAGTTGATAGCAATCTCTCATTTGACAACCACGTGGCCAAAGTGGTTAGAAAAACATTTTATATAGCCCACCTAATCATGAAAGGATTCACATCTAGATCAGGGGAGGTCATCGTGCATCTTTACTCATCCCTCATCAGGCCCATAATTGAGTACAATGCCCCTTTTGGGATGTACCTTACCAGACACCTGCAGCAACTGGAAAGACCCCAAAAGTACCTCACCAAGAGGATCAAAGGGCTCAAACAGATGCCATATGCTGCCCAGTTAAAGAAACTCCAGCTCTACTCAGTGGCATACCATCTGCTCAGAGGCAATCTGTGCCTGACATATAAAGCCATGTCCAACCCGGAATTAATGGACATGCTGCACCTCAGAAAACCCAAATCCCATTGAGCTACGCGATCAAGAGACTTGAATCTCAACACTGAAATAAATAGGACATGCTGGAGGGACAGATTCATAACCCAGAGGCTCCCTTCACTCTGGAATAAAATCCCAGTCCAGGTTAGGCAGAGTCCCTCATTGACTCTCTTCAAGAGGAATCTTGATGAGTGGATGGGAGATCATAGGTTTACCCCAGGTATCACTACTGTGTCACTGTTAGACAGAGGCACAGTATACTAACCTCGAAAAAGGGCATAGCAAAATTAATTTAAAATGGGTGGCGAAAGCCAAACACACTCTGGCTAGGCTTATAAATGCCCTAGGGCAGATAGCCTTGTATGAACCTATGAACTTATGATGTAATGCCTTCACATACCGACATAACATCCAATAGTAGTGACACCTCTACTTTTGTGCATTCATGCTGTAGAATAGCATGTATTTGTTGTTGTCAGATACTCATGCGTTCCTCATCCACATTCAGTGGTTGTTAGCATTGGTGTGGCCTTATGCTATAATGCATGAATGTCATCCACCACACTTATAAAGTGGATTTGCGGTGTGAGAGGCCTCCACTGTCCCTTTCATCTCAAGCATTGTTTAATGCACATATATCTGATGTAATAAGTTAGCAAAGCTGGAGTGTTGCAGTTGTGTTAAGACTTCCACTGTGGTGCTTGTGATTCATCCTTATGTCATTAGTTAGTAAAGTCACGTGGTTTGCTGTTCAATTCCTGACAGAGGCGGCAATATATGAATGTACAGACCTTACATAAACAAGAGTGTATCTAAATATTCATATCCACTTTTATATTGACAAAGATATATTATCACAGGTTGTGATAGCATGTCAGTGAAATAATTATTCAGGACAAATCATGCTATGAGTGCTCCTATTGCATGTGCATTGTGTACTGGCTTGAATAGCATACCTACAAAGAAAGACTGAGGTACAATTCTGAGACAGTGTATCCCACATGATGGAAACATCATCCTTGTAAAAAAAAAAAAAAACAGTCATATTCCAATGATCACTGCTGTGTAGACAGTAAAATGTGTAGCTCCTTTACATTGTGAATGCATCTGATTGTTCATATTATATGCATACCTCCTGTCTTGATGCTCATGTTCAATTAAGTTATTTGTGACAACTTCCATCACCATCTGATGTGGTGCATGCTATCAATACAGAGGTCTGGAGAGAATCTTATATAATATGGAGGGAGTTAAATCTGGTAACTGTCTTTCAGACAATAGTGGCTTACACACAGTATTTATGGCATACTCAAAGGGCCATACTTTCAGGCCTTTTCCTACCAGGTAGGTCATCCATACTCCTTATGTAATAGGAAAGTGCTTTAAGTTCTTCAAGAGCATTCTTCACGACATGACCAATACATGTATTCCTGTGGCAACCATGTTTGTTATGCATCTCTCTCTGATATCTGTTCTGGCATGTGTTCAAAATTGACAAGATGCAAATGTTTGTTTTGCATACATTGCTCATATGCCTTACCTGGTCACAAGATAATTATGCCCTCGATTGCATGTCTTTAACAGATTATCCCCTGGATTCATTAAGCTCGGTGCAACGATGGTGTTAGGCTTGTGCCGAACATGTGGCGTAGAGATGGCACAGTAGCACCATATGTATATTACTGAAGGTGCGCTGCCACCACATCCACATGCATAGGAAACATGCGTGAGTGCATGGGGCATTTTGAAGTGCCGCACGGAGGTGTGGACATATCGGCTGTTTACGTGCAACCTAAAATGCTGAATATTACAGCCTGCCTGCAATAGTAATCACACCAGTCAGTGTCCGTGGATACTGAAACGTATGCAAAGCATGCAAGACTGTTTTGCGAACACAAAAATAAGAAGCAAACACAAATGCACGTAGCTAACTATTGAGTCCCCATCCCTCAAACAAATGACATTTAAAACCCTGTGCCCATATTCTATTGTAGTGTCGATAGTTATACCAAGCAGAAGCAAAACGCATTGTGTTAGCGTGCCACCAATAGCTAAGTCTAGCCCAATGGTCAGGGTTACCACTTGTCCCACATTGTGAGGGACAGTCCCCTCTGGTCAGTTGTGTCCATACCAAAACCGTTGTAAATGTAAAATATCCTGCGATCGTAGGCCATAATTATGTCCCACATCTTATGTAATAGTCACATACAATAGTTATTTCCATATGTAACATACCTACATGTTACAAGAAATAGAATAAGCAAGTAAACAAAACAGAAGAAGCAGCTAAACAGCTAAAACAATAAGCTTACAATTAGGCATAAAATAAAAGTACTATCCATTGTACTGACCGTGGGTATGTGTTGGCCTGTAAAATCTGATGTGTGTCCCGAATATATCCCATCTTGGTCATATGAAAAGGTGGCAACCCTACCAATGGTCAGAGCATTCGCCCAAAATCTGGCCGTTTGTGGTCCAAGGCGTCCTTGTCAGGATGGGCCAAAGATAAACGGGAATTACCCGGGTCTACCTACCATGTCATGAAAGATAAGTATTTGCGTGTACCTATGTGCGTGATGTACAGCATGTGAAAGGTGAAAAATGCAGGGTAGTCCTCACAACCATACAGGTACCAGAGATATGTAGTGTATGCAATGTGCTCCCTTGACCATGCCATGGGCCATCAACCTGAGAAAGGATGGATGGAGTGTGTGGAATATGGGTGTGGGGGGACGGGTAATGTTATAATTTGCAAAGGGGAGACTGTGTTGGATGTAAAATAGGTGAACTTGAGGTGTATGAGTGAGCAGTGGGTGAATCAGAAAGAAACACAAAGACCAAACATACACATCCGCAATACAACCTGACAGGCCATACTGTAGAACACAATTCCACATACATATGAATATTAAAATGTGCGATAGACATACACAGAAACGTCACCAGCACATACCCAACTAATTGTCTGTACTGAACTGAGCCATCCAACTACAACACACCTGGATGCATAACTGAATACCCATCATCCCCTCTACAGCACACAACCCCCCCCCCCCATTCCTGAACATCCACCAAATCCAGCCATAGTCGGGCTGCTAACTTGGCGCAGCCATATCTACACATAATGACTACTACTCATATCTAGTAGGCAGTCTCATCCTAGGCAGTGTCAGGATTGCAAACTATGTATCCCTTGTATGTAAAACCCTATCACATTTTCGTAAATCCAAAAAGACCGAAGGTTATTGTCTTGTTCAATTTTTGGATATCCCTCATGGGATAAGTATCCTGTGTAAACATTAGACTTGGTATCATGACACGATGTCCAGTCCTGTAGACATCTGGACACAAGTTGCATATGCAGTAGTGATTCACAAGACTTCTCAGCCTCCAGCCGGTCGTGCAGAACCTACTACCCGGGATTAAACACCTGACCGTGATGCATGGCTCCTCACATGAATTATCGAGAATATATACTTTACACATTCGCATAGTGGCAGTTGGATATAGGGTGATTAAGGCGCTGATGTAAGAAGGGTAACTCCTGTCCCACTTTGTGAGGGACAGTCCCTGTTTGGGTAGGTGTGTCCTGACCAAAAGTAATTCAATGGCAAATGTCCTGTGATTGTAGGAATAATTATGTACCATATTTCATGTAACAGTTGCCTAAAGCAGTTATTTCTGTATGTAAAATATGTAAATCTTACAAGAAACAGAATAAGCAACTAAACTGCTACAAGAATAAGCTCTCATCTAGGAAAATAAGTAAAGTTCTAAACCCTGTACTGACCGTGGGTATGTGTTGGCCTGAATAATCTGGTGTGTGCCAAATATATCCCATCCTGGCCATATGAAAATGTGGTAACCCGACCAATGGTCACAGCATTTGCACAATAACTGGCCAGCTTCTTAATCCCCCCTAAAACCAGTGACCTTTAGAGGAAAGGTGTTGAATTACACTGAATGAATAATGACAATAATTAAGAGTAATAGACGTCTTTTACTTCAGAAAATAAGTATTAATACATATGCTCTAAATCTGTCAATGTTTCAAGTTAATAGTACTAATATTGTAAAAGTGTCCGTGATTGTCCCTGATTTGTCCTTGCTTTGTCCCTGTTACTGTTGAAATTAGTCCCTGAGTGGTTGAGAGGTCTGTACACATATGTACACCAACCGTCACATTTGTCAACATTACTGTTGAATACCTGTAGTGAAGTAATATATCCTAGCTACCATCCATGCGGAATGTACCACGGATGGTGCAGTGGTCAAACCAGTGACTAAGGTGTGTCTGTTTCTGGGCCCAAGCCATGCAATGGCCGCTAATTTTATGTGATGCCCAGAATAATGTCCGGTGGATATAGGGAGGTAAAGCCAGCGGGGATGCAAGTATGGGAAATGTAAATAGGTATGTAGGTGTATATGTATGCATATGTACAGACAGATATATATATATATATATATATATATATATATATATATATATATAAATGAATATATATATATATATATATATATATATATATATATATATATATATATATATATATATATATATATATATATATATATATATATATATATATATATATATATATATATATATATATATATATATATATATATATATATATATATATATATATATATATATATATATAAATGCACATGGTCACAATAAAGCAGTCATAACAAATGTGAAGGGAAATCCCCCCCACCCCATATTATGTAGTGCCGACATATCAAGCTGGTCAGAGGTGGGCAAACCCCTGCATCTGTAAACACAGGAAGAATGGTAACATTGGGACTAACTCTGTCCACGTGCTAATTCTGATTTTCAAATGGGTACAGGGCTGTTCTGGTCTCCAGTCAGACAAGCCTAAACCCGGATGACCACATGAACACCCTGACAATCAAACACACGTATGTGCCAGGACTATAAGCTTTGGAGTTCTGAATATCCTCGGAGTGAGTAAACATGCAGCACGGGTCCAGAGCAGTAGGGAATAGGGAATGGCACATGTGTAGCACTGCAGTTTTCCCAGCAGGAGAATGGATGCCTGCTGTGTAAGTGAAGTGTTGAGGCGTGTGTTCGGGTAACTATGAACCATGGGTATACATTTAAATGAAGCAGAACACCAATAGTGTAGTGGTTAGAGCATCCGCCTAATGTATAGGCATTCCCGGTTCAAGTTCGACTATAGCACATATCATTTTCCTTGTGGAATGAATGTCGCTGTGCTGTAAAGCCAACATTTAAACATGTAACGGTTAATGTGTATTTCGCATGGGGCCATTAACTGGATTCCTTCAATCAAAGTGGTACTGTAATAATGAATAAGGCTCACGTAAGCACAAATAAGCGGCAGTAAACATATGTAACTCACAGTAAGCATAGGCGAGTGCGCCTGCGCGGGTGTAAGCAGCTCCCAGCATAGGAAATGTATGTTTTAATGTACAGATGTAATTTATATATATATATATATATATATATATATATATATATATATATATATATATATATATATACACACACACACACACACACACACACACACACACATATATATATATATATATATATATATATATATATATATATATATATATATATATACATATATATATATGTATATGAAGAATGAACGCCGTAAGAATAAAGGATACACAAGGGCTATTGTGAAGGGAATCGAGAGCAACTAAGATATTATATAGTGCTTGCAGCATATGTCAGATAAAGCTGCCCAAGAGTGAGCAGAGCACCACTATTCACACCACAGACAGGGTTCTACCAGTGGGCATAACATCGTTGAACTGCTACATCTACATTACCCACAGACAGAATGTAGTCCATGTTGGGACCACCTACACTTGTAAACTGCAAATGGCCATAATCCATAACACCAGGAAAGGCAAGTATGTGCAAATATAAATGGCGGGAGACCCTGTGAATACACGAGGTGATATGAAAAGTGTGTAGGGCCCCAAATGTTCTGGAGAGGTCAATGTGTAAAGGTGTGTCATGGCTGAGATATCAAGTGGATAATGGCTGTTATGAGTGGAAACTCAACACGGGTGGGGTGGAGAAACTATGGGTATGCGATTATGGATCTAGGAGTGCCAGGGTTGGTTGGGCTGCTTGCAATGGACCATCCCATGTAGTCAATGTAATAGGTATATATGCATACGCAAATGCAGACAACAATATGTTGAAGTACATTCTTTGTAACACATGCACTCCATTTATTGACATAAATAATATGAATGTGCACAGACAAAGACGGTAGCTGGAATAATAGGCTGTGCAGATGAGAAACAGGTCAAATGACACTGGATCACATCCCAGTTACCATCGGTAATCTGTACATGAACATATTGCGACATCTGTCTGCTGTATAAAGTGCTAAATACTGATTACAAGATAACCGGAGTGAAGTGTCGGTGTCATAATGACTAAGGCAATATTATGCTGGTGAAGCAGATATAATACCCAATACGCATGTCTAAGTGCATATGAGCGGGAAGTGTATTGGTCAACGGGCGCACTGGTGTATATATATTTATATATATATATATATATATATATATATATATATATATATATATGTTACTGTAAATATACACATGTACATACCTAGGTTACGTTTCATCAATTATGGGTAACATATGTTCAGACTGGGCATATGTTAGTGGGAGGTCCAAAAAACAATTGTCTACCTCCCACACCCCCCAGCTAGGCCAGTGAGACATGCAGACATGCAATAAAGGTAAATACACCGCTGCTTTCCAGACCACCGGCAGGAAACTACCAGTGGGAGAGATCTGCAAGTTCTACACTTTAAACATGGATCACAGGGTCCCTTATGGGACACCAAAAATTCACCTTGTAGGCAAACCTGTGATGACTGACGTGACCAGGATGTATCTGTACACAGAAGAGTAGGTTGTGCACGTCTGATAACACACGGGTTGACAAAACGTACAACATATGTCCCGACACGGGGAGAATGGGCAGTGTGTAGGGGTGTGTTCATACCCCAGCTGCGCTCACAGTAAGGATGAGTGCTGTAGAGGGGTGTCAGGTAGGGGAATCATGGGTATGCAATAACAGGTCTAAGTGTGCAGGTGTTGGTTGGCAGAGATGTATTAGGCCTGCCCCGTGGAAGTAATTAATATTCCTATGTAGGTATAGCAGACACCCATACCTCCCAAACCTTAAGAGCATATCTACTCGATAGTCTGTAAACCATTGGAGGAACACATAGGGACTATATCAGTGAACTGTACCCAGTTATCATGTACGTCCTTGATTATGAATCAGAATCTAACACAGTCCCAACTAAACCCTTCCAGAACTAGTGATATTAGGTGGACAGGTGGCGGAATACACGTAATGACTAATGACAACATGTATGAGTCATAAATAGCATGTACCTCGACAAATGTGTATGAATTCATACGCTTTGGAACTGTCAATGTGTAAGGTTAAAAGTACCAGTCATCTAAATGTGTCCCTGTGGGTGTTATGCAGTGTCCTTGATTCAGTGTTCATTCTCCCCCATTCATATGTGAGGTCTGCTAGTTACGGAAAGTGCATATTCCGACAACTACCTTAGGTAGATGATAGCATAATAGGTTGGGGTTAGCACCTGTTCACCTTTGCAAGGGACACTCCCCTTTGAGCAGTTGTGTCCTGCAAAATAAATGTTATTATGGCACATGGCCTGTGATTTAGGGCAAAGAATCCATATACTGTCTGTAGTGGTTGCATAAAACAATTATGCTGTATCTGAAACACCTAGATGTTATAGGAAACAGTATTAGCAACTATAATGCTACAAAATAACCTTTACTTATGCAAACCAGTGAAGTAGTCTATTTTCTACTGGCTGTGGGTATGTGTTGCCTTGCCAAATCTGATATCTCTACATATAGGTCCTATAGGGCTGCCACCTTTCCAAATGGCCAAAGGGGGACCTGCTTCATAGAAATGTCAGACGTACCAGGTCAGAACATACCTACAGCTGTGCATAGTACAGAACTATACGTATTAGCACAAATAAAAGCTTAGTCTAGCAGCAGTCCAGTTGCTTATGCTACTTCACATAACATATAGAAGTGTCATATATACAATAGCTGTTACATGCAACTATTAGAGAAATGTAGAATAATAATATTGTCCTGTAATCAGGACATTTGCTATGTCTAGATTATTTTCGCATGACACATACGCCTAAGGAGGGACTGTCCCACGCAAAGTGGGACATGTGTTAATCATAAAGTCTCACCTCAGCCAATTTAAAAGGTGGCAAACCTACAATAGGTATGTGGTAGCATGACCCGGCAGACGGATATGGGTCCCAAAACACATTTACTTGTCTGAATTGCAGAGTATCGTTTCCCATGTATCAGCCAGATGGGAGCAAATTGTATGAGCAACACGCATATAATATGATTAACTCATTGGACAGACCGCCAATTCCGTACAGTCGAACGCCATGCCATCGCCTAATGGTCAGCCATACCCGATACTGTAGTCATGTAGTCCAATGTAATAGGCATCACAAGGGATCATGCCCACCCAGCGTGAGTGACACATGCAAGCACCAATGTCGGTGCATGTGCAAGTGAGGGAGCGAGTGGGTGTAAGTGTGTTTGGCTACCAGTATGCGAGTATTGCACTGGTAAAGAAATGTGGAGTCAAAACAAATGTAAGAAGCTGTAACCAGAGGTCAGCAGTGCTTAACACTGCACAAACACATGCACAACCACTCCCAACTGCTTCAATGTGCCTTACTCACTCCGTATCTAATGGCCTTGTTCTGGCTGCAAGCAAATAACCGTCCTTTGCAAGTGTTGGTAGCAACACCCTGCGCACACAGCTAATGTGATTTACCAATACACCATGGCAAATATACAGACAATAGACAGTACCACACACACATACCATAGCAGCACAGTCATCCAACAGTATAGCAATGTACCTGCAGATATGTCCGGACCACTGATGTTTGCAGACCTGGCCGTCTTGTGTTTATGTGTGTGAGCATGCCCAGTATGACCATTCCACATGTTGTTGACTGACATTGCCGTCATACCTTCATGTGTTTGAGCATGCCCAGTATGGTCAACTGAATCATATGTGTTACATGTCCAGGTAGTACTGTGGTGCCGACCTCTGTGTTGTACACTGACAGGTGGCATGCTGTGTCTGCAGGGTATCCATCGGTCATGTGGCATTGACTGTTGCTACATTTCTGCACAGTGTGGGGGGGACATCCGACTGTATCCACATTCCAACACAGCGGGGGTGCACCTGACTGTTACATGTGTACGTTTGAATGGGGGCACAGCTGGCACTTGTACACTTTTGCTACGACTGTACTGGTATGACAGGTACTCCATTTCAGTGTGTAGACCTTCCTATTGTGCTGGCTAGAGGCATACAAGTATACTCCAGATCTTAGCTTTAATTACCAAAATATTAGTTTTAGGCGCCCAAGCCTTCACAACCTACATCCAACTGCCTGGCCTGCTGTAGTCTGTTTGTGTGGGTCTGTTGGGGGTGTCATCCATTGGGCATATTGAGAGGCCATAGTACAGCATTTGTCTGTGTTGGTCTACACCTGTCCAGCTGGATGAGACTTGTGTGGGCTGTATGGGCACACATGATGCTCAGCCCATTATCCGCAGTGGGTTATGACACCCTGTGTACTACTGGCTACTATGGTGACTCCGGTATGTGCTACAGATGTCATGGTGCCACTATGGATGTCTACTGTCCACTGTCATAACATTCGGCCACCAAATTCCCTTGCATGCTCACATACATACCATAGCTACAGGTAACAACACATTCTAATACAACTGCCAGTTGGTAGGTTAATTGACTTACCTTGAGGGTGTGCTAGACCTGAGGATGGTGCTAGAGGGCTGCCTATGTTGGATGCACACAGTTCACTTCCTATAAATGGCTGAGCACAGGTAGTGTCATGTTTGGCATCCCTTTTACTGTCTGTGCGAGTCAGAGAGGATGACATTCCCTGGATACCTACTGTGTCAGTGCATATGCTATGCATTGCCTCTTTGCCAAGGCCAGGTCATACTGGGCACTCCTCCTTCCACCTAGTGGGTCCAGCTCAGGTTGTTCCTCCTACGAGTCACTTTGTGTCTGTACAGGTCTTGGCATTGGTGGGGGGCTGTGTGGCCCTGGCCCATGCTGTTCCTGCTGCAGCTGTTTCCGCAGGATCATACTGTGTAGCATAGCACAGACCATAACAATTTGGGTACATGTAGCTGGTGAATACTGCAAGGTCCACCGGATGTGTCCAGACACCGGAACCGTGACTTGAGCATTGCAAACACATGCTCTATTATATGTCTTGCCTGTGCGTGTGCCTCATTATGGCATAGTTGTTCAGGTGTGTGTGCATTTCTGATGGGTATCATCAGCCATGGCTCCAGTGGGAACCCAGCATCCCCCACTAGGTGACCGTAGGGGATGTCCATATTGGCAAAGCTGTAGTACAGCTGCATCAGATGCCATATATTGGAATCATCATAGCTTCCATGGCAGCCAGCACACTCATTCAGTATAATGCCCTGGGAATCGCATACGACCTGGCAGTTGATGGAGGGGATGCCCCTGCAGTTAATGTAGGCCCTACCCTGCTCACCGGGTGGTGCTTTGATTCATACGTGCTTGCAGGCTATAGCACCCACTACCCCAGGGTAGTCTGCCATTTGGTGTAAGAGATGCATATTGCTGGTCAACACCTCACATGTGTTGAGGAAATGTACGTGCTCACTGGCATGTGGTGACATGGCATCCAGGAACTGGTGTAATACTCTGGATGCAGATGCCTGTGAGATCCCCATGATATCCCCAGTTGTGCTTTGGGAGGTACCTGTGGCTAGTATACCTAGGCCTACACATACCTTAGTATCCACTGGGATGGGTTTCCCTCGGCCTGTTCGATGTGTCCGGTGTGGCCGGCACAGCTCAACAATCTGCTGTAGGAGGTCTCTGTCCACCCCATAATGCTCTACTATCTCCAGCTCATGTAGCCCCTGGTAAGTTACCCTGGATCTGTACAGTCTTCTCTGTCTCCTCACTGAGGGTTGTTTGGCAGCATTCACATCCTCACCACCCTCTGCTTCCTGCACATGTTGGTCTATGTTGCCTGCTGCAGCCCTTCTCATTTCGTTGGATTGTTTTGTAAAATTTCCCCACATGTATACACTGGTGGTGTAGAGTGTGGAAAAACCCGAGGGTATGGTGCTTGCTCACTTTATTGTAGTGTTCTGGGCTGGGCTGGGCCTGTAATCTGCTGATTGTGATAATTATCACCTGTTTGCCCAGCTTGTTTGCCTTGACTACTCTTACTACTGTTGTCCCTCCCAATTGCACTAGGCAGGTATAGACACACCCCTAGCTTAGGCGTGCTAAGCCAGGAGCAATCCCAAGACACAGTGCTCCAATGTACGTACAGTATGCCTGACACCCCCCCCCCATGCTTCCACCTATATTCGAGTCCTGCACCCAGCTATCTATACACATACACTCTTGGGATCTGCATCACACCCTGGGGATAAACGGGATTCACCATTTTCCACCTCGTTTGCATAGCATTGTTTTCTAATGCATAGTTACATGACCAATACTGAGCCTTCCCAAAAATAACCACTGCTTACTGTCGCACATATCCGCACACAACTGGTTAAAAGTGCCTTACTATCACCATATTTGATGTCGCTTGTTCTTCTCAGCAACGAAACAGCCGGTCTTTGCATGGCTCAAACCCGGGACCCTGCAAACCACAGACAATGTGCTTTACCACTAAGCCATGGCAGATATACATACATCTGAGGTTATCACATACAGATCATCCAGCACAGGTATTCAACAGTATAGGACACGTATTCCATCATGTAGATTTATGTGTGCTAATGTCCACATATATATATATATATATATATATATATATATATATATATATATATATATATATATATATATATATATATATATATATATATATATATATATATACACATATACATATACACACACGTACATAGATATAGAATATATATCTCAACTGCAGATCATGTAACACCAAAGCATTAGACAAGAATGAAAAGGAAACCACATGCGCCTTCTGCATTATGTACTGGTGCTAATATCAAGGCAAATGTGTTTCTGTGCATCACACAGGTTCAGACTGTATTAAAGGTAAGATTAGGGCTGCTGATATTACTCACCAGACCTATTGCCGAATGTATGTGTATGTATTGCCAACCCAGTCTCTTGGCTGATTGTGACATTTATGGCTACTATATAGGAAAATAACAAAACACGCTCCTTAACACATCCTGGAGCTAGCCACTCACAGACACCAACACATAGGATATGACTGCCAAACACACATACCTGTCATGCCTTGGAATAGAACACCTACCTGACTATTCTATCACTCTGTAGCATTATGCAGTTACAGAATGCACTACCAAGATTACTGGGACACAATACTCCCAGAGGTGTACTTCTAGGTGAGTGACATCATCAGCAATGGAAAAGTCAGCGATAGGGATTGTATGGAGTGTGAGTAGTCTAAAAGTATTATTCGGTCCCCAGGCAGATGGAGACACGCATGCACACAGTTGGCATGGCTGAGATTAGAACACAGACCTAACTACCTTATCACACTACAGCATTATGCAGTTACAGAATGTGCTACCGAGATTACTGGGACACAGCAGTCCCAGAGGTGTACTTCTAGGTGGGTGACATCATCAGCAATGGAAAAGTCAGCGATTAAGTTTGTATGGAGTGTGAGCAGTCTGAAAGCATTATTCTATTCCTATGCAGACAGAAACACACACAGTTGGCATGGCTGGGATTAGAACACAGACCGAACTACCTTATCACACTACAGCATTACACTGTTACAGAACGTGCTACCGAGATTACTGGGACACAACACTCCCAGAGGTGTACTTCTAGGTGAGTGACAGTCAGCAATGGAAAAGTCGGTGATAGGGATTGTATGGAGTGTGAGCAGTCTAAAAGCATTATTCTGTCCCCAGGCAGAAGGAGACAAACACACGCCAGTGGTGAGATCAGGACAACTGCCCATCTACGGACCACTATTACAATACTACACAGATACAAGCTGTGCCACAGACACTACACCTTTCAAGACTGTCAATATGACCTTCTAGGAATGCGGACATCGACATGGATGCTGGCAGTTATGATGTACATACCTGTGAACCAGTATGTTCAATGTAGGAATCCATCCTGAAGTGGGGTATGGCCATCTGTTGACTGGATGACTACTATTGCTATAAAGGGTTGCAATGGCCATGCCCATACACATAGAGGCACATAACTGACACAAGGTGTCACTGGGCATGCTCACACACTTTGTAGCACACGGCCATTTGGAATGCACTATGTGTCCATCTACACAACGTTATACTAGGCATGCTCACACAGTAGCACAGGGCTGTTTTGTATGCACTCTGATTATAAACATGGGAAGGGCACAGTGGCCAGGCTATTACAGTTAGACGTGAACAACACATTGTAATGGACTCTGGTGTTGATAGTTGTCATTGTTAGCAAGAAAGCTGCACTACATATATCTGACACCGGTCTTCTACACAATGTCAGCTGCTGTCCATCACCTTAGATGTACCAATCTAAACCTGGCACACTGATACCACCCGTGGTGATGTCCTTCCAGGAATGGCTACTTCACCCATACAGTGCCATTCATAGATGAATGTCCTGAGACCAGGTTAACACCCTGACACTTAGAGGACAACTGCATTGTATGTGTATGCTAAACAGTGCTAGATGTGTAGCGTTCGTAATCACAGCTGCCCAATGTCGATCCAACAATGGGGAATACTGACATCTGTGCAGTGAGGAACATCTGGCTAAAGGCTCAGTTGTGCACAATAGCACTACCGCCATATACCTCGGATACAGACATGTGGGCCATAACACCGGTACGGACCGCTCCAGGTGGTGGTGTCCCCACGTATATGAAGGCCACTCACATGTACTGACCAGTACACCCTCAAAAGGCATCACAGATGTGCCAGGTACAGATCACAGTGTCAAAAGCCACATTCTAGGATGTAGCCCTCAGACACAACCTTCTGAGCTGGGAATTTCTGGTTAAAGGTTTATAGTGCCTGAATATTTGAACTGTATCTTACTGAAATTGATACACCTTGTTTGCTGTAGCATAGACTAGATCCAGGCCTGCTGAATCTAGCTTTGTTTATATGCTTGTTGTTTGTTTGCTTGTTATTTCCCTGGAATGCTAATTCCACCTAATACGCGGCTTCTCAGTGCTTCTGTGGATCACTAGTGATATCTGGATTGCTTACAGTACTTATTTCCTTGTTTCACTTGAAAGAAAGTTACTGTTTGTCATTTTTCCATTTAAGTTCCCTGTAACACATTGCACTTAAGTTACCTGGCACTTGCTCACTGAAGCAATTATATAAGTCAGCACTAAAAATTAAAAGCACTACACCCTCACTCCCCACTGGCCCTGGTTTTCAATTATTAAGGAATTCCAAATATTATTCTAGCATGTCCAAAGGTCAGTTGTCAATCTCCTCTCCAGTCCAGCTGGTGAATCTGGGAAACTTGAGGCAATGTTACAACTGCCTCATGTACACAGACAACCCTCTCCTCCTCCCAACAAATTCCAACACATGTGAGAGATGCAACCATATAGCCAAACTGGAGGCTAAGCTCTCTCAACTCAGTACTGGCATAACCAGTCAGGAGGAGAAGGAAACCACACTCACTACAATTCCAGTCTCACATAGACCTACCACGACAGCAAACCAAACACATAATCACACAAAAACATACTGGGAGGCTCTAAATAAAGATCTGCCAAAGCAGCAGAGACCTCCAAAGCAGACACCCAAGCAGCCGCTACCCCAAAGCAAAACACGTGCAACACATAGATCAAAAAGCCAGTGTGCTGAACAGTCACAGCCCTTAAGACTAAACAACATACCTGATACACTTGTAATAGGTGACTCTATCGTCAGGCACACTGACGTCCCGCTCACCAGGCTGAACAAGGAGAGGGTCACAGTGAGCAGCCTGTCGGGTGCTAGGATCCGCCACATAACACAAGCACTCAGGTCACTCCAAGGCAAGTACAAATATGACTCAGTCATTGTCCATGCTGGTGTGAATGACCTGAGACGTACCTCCCTGGACTACATGAAAAGAGACATAAAGGAGCTCTCTGAGCATGTAGCCCAGGCCGGTATGATCCTGACCTTGAGTAGCATCTTACCCTCACCAAGAATGATGCCACAATATGAAGACAAGATGATCAATTTCAACAATTGGCTTAAGTACTGGTGTCATTCAAAGGGGATCCAATGCCTGTCAGCCTGGGATGATATGCTCGACAAGCCACGATGCTTCACTAGGGACGGCTTGCACCTGTCACCCCTGGGCTTATGGATATTGGCAAAGGCTCTTGCTACCCCCATAGTGCCTTTTTTAGGCAAGGCTCAAAAGACAAAACCACCTCCATAGGTATCACAAGGGATAAGAAACTAAGAGTAATGCTACTCAATGCCAGAAGTCTAAACCTCAAGATGCACGCACTCGAAACTCTACTTAGCATGGAGAACATCGATATCTGTGCAGTAACAGAAACCTGGTTCAAGGCTCCCGAGAGCACCCCAGCACTACCAGGTTATACCTCATACCATGCTTTTTGGCCCCAAAACTTGGACCGAACCAAAAAAGGAGGGGGAGTATTGATATTCATCAAAGATACCCACACCTCCAGGTTGGTGGCAAAGCAGGAAGCATCAGAGACTATCCATGTGCAACTAACAGTGGGTAAAACTGCCTTCCAGTTTATAGCCTGCTACAGACCACCCTCCCAAACCCAGGAACCCCACTCGGCCTTCCTCAGAACACTGGAAAATATGAAGGTCTCTCCAAACACCATTATATTGGGCGACTTCAACTACCCAAACATAGACTGGGAGCATTACTCTAGCTCCAACACCCTAGCCCAAAGGTTCCTAGAATTTATAAACTCAAATGCTATGGAACAACTTGTTACCACTCCCACAAGAGGGGAAAACATACTGGACCTGATCATCACCAACATGGGGACTCTATGCTCCAGACCAGAAGTGTATCCCTCACTGGTAAGATCAGACCATAAACTAATCTCACTAGATATTCACATCCTGACCCCACCCCCTGCCCAGAAAACCACAGTGAAAAACTTCTCTAAAACAAATTTCATACTCCTCAAAACTGAGGTGGAATCCTTCAAAGCCCCCGGGCCGGTGGAAAATATGGCCCGGACTGCAGAATCCTTTATAAACGCATTCTATGAACACCTTCAGGAATGCATGGATCATGCGATCCCAAATAAAACCAATACCCAATCCTCCAAAGGCAGACGTCCTGTCTGGTGGACCCCAGTCATAAACAAACTATACAATAGAAGGAGGAAGCTACTAAATGATAGAGCAAAATCCCAAAAAGGGAAGGCATCACTAATCAGTATTAGCAAAAAACTATGGGCACACATAAAATTGTCTAAGGCCAGCTTCGAGAGAAAAATTGCACAGGACACTAAGGATAATCACAAGGCTTTCTTTAGTTATGTTAGGAACCTGGGTGGTAATTCCCAGATATGCTCAGAATTAGTCCAAAATGACAAAAAATACACCGAACACACAGACATTGCCAACATCCTAGCTGACAAGTTCAGCGCAAACTCCCCCCCCACCAAAAGGGCAAATATCTATCCCAGCAGAGTGCTGCCCCCCTGACATCTCAGATGCTCAGGTAAGAGCCGCCCTCTCCAAAGCAAAAAACACAGCATCAATGGGACCAGACGGTGTCCCGGGCTGCGTCCTACATGAACTCCAAGAAGAGCTAAACCCAAACATAAAACTACTGTTCAATCTCAGCCTTACTACAGGATATGTGCCCAAAGAGTGGCATACAGCAACAGTGGTCCCTCTCCATAAAGGTGGTGCCTGAACGGATCCTGGAAACTATCGCCCCATAAGCCTGACTAGCTTGGTCTGCAAAGCTATGGAAAGGATCATCATGGACCTCATAAATAAAGATATTGGGGACCTACAAACACTGGATCCTACCCAGTTCGGCTTTGTTAAGGGCAGATCCTGCCTCTTAAACCTGGTTGATTTCTTTGAAACAGTCACAAAGGCCATTGACGAGGGGAAGGTGGTCCATACAGCCTACCTGGACCTCGCAAAAGCCTTCGATACAATACCCCACTCAGGCATTATAGATAAGCTCACCAGCTTAAATATAAACCCCCATGTCACTAGATGGATTGCAAACTGGCTCAAAGACAGAACCCACATGGTTAGAATTGCTGGAGCCATGTCAGACTCCAAACCAGTTACAAGTGGTGTCCCACAAGGCTCAGTCCTGGGACCTCTCTTGTTCGGTATATATTTCTCGGAGGTACAGGCCAACACGGAAGGACTGTTGCTAACCAAGTTCGCAGATGACTGCAAACTGGGTGCCATAATTGACTCTCCAGCCGACACAAGCATCCTCCAAAAGGGCCTCATAGAAACAGACAACTGGTGCCAGAGCCATGGCCTCAAGCTAAATGCCAAAACGTGTACAGTCATCCCCTTTTGCAAAAACAAAGTGCCCACAAATTACCACATAGGTGGTAATCCATTAAGTACAGAAGAAGTAATTAGGGACCTGGGGACCCAAGTTGATAGCAATCTCTCATTTGACAACCACATGGCCAAAGTGGTTAGAAAAACATTTTATATAGCCCACCTAATCATGAAGGAATTCACATCTAGATCAGGGGACGTCATCGTGCCTTTTTACTCATCCCTCATCAGGCCCATACTTGAGTACAATGCCCCTTTTGGGATGTACCTTACCAGACACCTGCAGCAACTGGAAAGACCCCAAAAGTACCTCACCAAGAGGATCAAAGGGCTCAAACAGATGCCATATGCTGCCCGGTTAAAGAAACTCCAGCTCTACTCAGTGGCATACCGCCTGTTCAGAGGCGATCTGTGCCTGACGTATAAAGCCATGTCCAACCCAGAATTAATGGACATGCTGCACCTCAGAAAATCCAAATCCCATCAAGCTACTCGCTCGAGAGACTTGAACCTCAGCACTGAAATAAATAGGACATGCTGGAGGGACAGATTCATAACCCAGAGGCTCCCTTCACTCTGGAATAAAATTCCAGTCCAGGTTAGGCAGAGTCCCTCATTGACTCTCTTCAAGAGGAATCTTGATGAGTGGATGGGAGGTCATAGGTTTACCCCGGGTATCACTTCTGTGTCACTGTTAGACAGAGGCACAGTATATTATCCTCGAAAAAGGGCATAGCAAAATAAATTTAAAATGGGTGGCGAAAGCCAGACACATTCTGGCTAGGCTTATAAATGCCCTAGGGCAGATAGCCTAGTATGAACCTATGAACCTATGAACCTATGTCCTTGGACGAGCAACACACATCCATACATGTGGTAGAACACATATTAGTACAACACCATGTGACCCATGACTAGTGGACTGTACCTAGCTCTACATCAACTGTGCAGACTACCCATGTACTGACACAGTTGCATCATGTGTTATGCAATGCAATGATAACAGTGTTCATAACCAGGTCAGCTGTACACATAACAGGGGCCCTGGGTCATATACAGCAGTAACAGATGACTGTTGCTGTACACCAATACACACCCTCATGTTTGGATATGACATACATGTAACTTCCGTGGATATGTACATGCCACACACACACACACACACACACACACACACACACACACACACACACACAACACATATGTACACAGCATAGCTGTTGCTGTCCTTCGTGCAGACAGGTGGCTACAGCAATTACACACATGCACATGGAAGGTAGGTCCATGGCTGTTGAAGAGTACATAAGGTGTGATATCAGTGTTGACTGAGTTAACATTCCCTATGTGCTGGTTACCCATGACAACTATCATATCATACAACAGTCCATGTCTCATGTATGTCATCACACATGTCCAACAATTGCAATGCCTACAAACATGGCTAAATGACAGGAATGTAGGACCTACACACATGTGCATGTAGCGGTGTGCATTCAGCTACCATACATGTGCAGTAGCTGATGTTTGCAGGTGACATGTGTCTTAGTACAACATGCAGTTGCAATGCAGCCCCATCATTACCAAGTGTATATGGTGATATACTGACAGTACAGTAAGATGTACATCAGGTATGGACAGATGTGTGGACATAACTAAGTGGTGGGATATCTTTGCAGATGGATGTTTGCTGAAGACAGCTCACAGGTGTGTTGCAAGCCATCCTACAATAACATGTGCAAACACTAAGCTATGTTTCTGTTAATTGAAGGGGAAGACGTACAACCTACACAGCGGTCAGGGTGTAACTGACTGTAAATCACTTGACACCTGTAACTCTTATGACCTCCAGTGTGCATATATCAACACAATTGCCAAAGGTAGGGTTGGTACACATTGTAATGCGGGCAATACTGCTGCATGTCTGTCATACGTATCATAAGATAGCAGGTGTTTGATTCACAGTACTGCCATTTGTGTTTGCTTGTGTGTACATATATGCCATGTATGGTGGGGAATACATCCCAATTGTTACTCATACTCCTGTACACTGTTGTAGAGATTTGTACATACTGCAGTGTAGAAAGCAAGACATAGGCAGGGTTGGGGTGTGTATCACACACATGTGAACTATCTGTATGTGCATGACATAGGTGCATTCAATTATGGACTCCACAGTGTGTGTGTGTGTGTGTGTGTGTGTGTGTGTGTGTGTGTGTGTGTGTGTGTGTGTGTGTATGTATGGCTGTATGGTCCATGCAGTGAGGATGTATGTTACCATAGTGAACAGATAGGACCCATAACCCCTCCAGATAATGCAATCTACTACCATGTTGATGCTGTCTATCTTAGGCATTATTGACTACCTGTACATGTGTATTCTCTGTGTCGTGTCATGAGTGGGGATGAGGGGGATATAGGTGGAATGGCAACCAATGGCTCAGATTCAGCCCCTGACAACCCTGCCTGTGCCTCAAGAATATGTTCATCATCACTGCTAGAGTCTGTGGGGACACTAACATCAGATGGACCACAGGACAGTAACGCACCTACATCACTTGTGAAGGCAAACAAAGACTCTACATTACAATACAGACACACACACATAGACACACATACACACAGACACACACACACACACACACACACACACACACACACACACACACACACACACCATGCATGTGATTTGACAGAAGGCATGCAACATGCATGTGATACAGCAGACGGCATGCAGCTCAGACAGTAATAGTGGTAGTTATCATACATTCCTGGGTTGCACACAACAGCATGCATGTGTCATAGCAGAAGCCATGCATTTCACACAATCATGGTAGTAAGCATGCCTCCCTGAGTTACACCATGTGGACAAGCACAGGTTAACAATACACATGGCTGATGTGTGGTATATGACCTTGACATTAACATGTAGTATGACATGTAATCTGCTGACATGTGCATTGACATGCATACATGCTTAACACAATGGTGTCCTGTCACATATACAGTGGGGTAATGCCGTCACATTGTAGTGATGTCTGTCCGCCCTACAGATAAAATGCACATTTAGCAGATGTGCATGATCATTTAAGGGTATTATGAGGCGTCAATATTGCTATACAGTGTGAAGTACAGACATAGTGTATAGCCATGACTGTGTGCATACACAATACATATATACTGTGGACTGTGACCCATGTCACTGAGGTGTATACACACTAAACCATGATGTAGAATGTGTGACACAGGTCACCGAAGGCCATACGGAAGACACCCCTGCACATCTGCAAACATATTTTAGCTGCCAGGCAACCATGTCCACACACGGCAGACTTGTCAATACACCATGTCCCACATGACATTTGTGTACCACACACACGAGGTGCATGGCTGACAGTGATGTCCAACAGCAGCAAGGGAAATGTACTGTATCTGTGGCCTGATGTGGTTGTCTTTGTATGTATATGGATGCTGTACATGTTACTACTGTCATGCTGTGACACAGTCATGATGTTCAACACATCTTATCTGGTCGAATAATGTTATGCCTCCACAAGCTGTGCACAGACCTGTAGGATGTCCAGTGTTCCACATCTGCAATATAACCATTCAACAAAGGCTATAGTTGGACCTTGTGTAGCCAATGTACAACAGGGTGTACACACAAACACATCACATCTACTGTGTGTGTTGCTACATGTCTCTGGCCATCCTCCATGGCCATGTGTGAACATGTGTTGGCCAAACGGTTGTGATGGCCATCTATCTCACATGTCTGTGTTGACCCATATGACATACACCCATAGAAGTCATATACTCCACTGTCCACAAGGTTATGCAGACAAAGGCTTGTATGTTTGGTATGTGGGGTATGTTTTATGGGATAGTGAGACAATGTTGCAGCCGACCCACTACATGTCACGGACATGTCAGATGGCGCATCACAATGTGTGCACTCATAGCAGGGGCATAATCCACAATGGTGAATCCTGTGGGCTTCCCATACTCCAGCTCACTGTGTAGTACTGTGTGTGTAACCCACATGTGTAGTTCTGATGTGTAGTACATGTTCCTACATTGAACAACACCTCCACCGTTGTATGCACAACTGCCCACACATCTAGCAATGACAGTTTCTGAGGTTTCATGTTGGTGTTTCACTTAGTTTTTAAGTATTGCACATGGGTAGCCAGTGTGATGGATTGCAGATGCGACCTGTATATTCTGACTGGACCATACATTATGTGTACATGTGTTAACTGGCCACATGGTGAATAGATCTGTGCATTAACATGCCTAATACTTATAACTGTCCCACCTGCAATGGCCTGCTGTCTTAGCGGAATGCCAGAGGTACCTATATAGGGGTGACACAGCAGTATGATCATTATCCATTACTGAATCACAGCTACAGGGTGCAATGTGCATGTTAACACATTCACCAGTACAATAGGCTATACTATGGAGTATGCACATGTGTGCATACAAGAGTAGCATACTATAGTATGCAGCATGTGTGTATACATGCCTTGCATATGATGTTACATTACATAATGTACAGTGACACATGCAACTATATGGGATATAATAGTTATATGAACAGTAGTGACTTACCAGGCAACTCCATGCTCAGTGGTTGAGAGACACCCACCTCCACAATGTCAGCTATGGTGAGTGGATGCTGTTCTGATGGTGTCCCCAGGTTGGCCAGTAGCTCCTCAGTACATGTGAGTGGGGGCTGGGTTGATGGCCCACCACCTGTTGCACCTTGTTCCCTGGTGATTGCATTTGCATGCTATTCTGCACATCTGATCAGATGCATGCAGTGTGTGCGCACCTGCTGGTATGTGCGGTTATGGTCACCCATACATTAACCCTCCTGCGAAGTTCCTGCCACAGGTCATCCAGCTGCTGTGCATCCTGTGGCACATGGCTAAATAGGACATCATAGATGTCTTGGAGGTAAGGTATAAGGGCCTCATCCTCCAAGCAGGTATAGGCTGGGAGACTTGTTTGTGGCATATCTGGAAGACATAATGATGGAGACAGGTCACAGTATCTCAGAGATGCACAGAGATACAGCTGCACATACATGTGTATCACATTTATTACATATAAATAGTTGACCTTGCAAATCTTCATGACACTGACACCACTGACATGTTTGTGTCACATACATGTGACACCCAATGGGGATTGGATATTATCACCATATATGTGTGTCAGCTGTTTACATTGCTCATACTCCATGTGGATGCTGTCTTGATGTGGGCATGTCTGTTTGCCTGTGCTGGTGTTCTTACCTATTAGCACATGCCTGGATGTGTTCACTTTAATGCTGTCAACCTTGATGCTGTGTATATGTCACATATAAACACATACACTGCCTTAATGGACATGACCTGTGACAATGCAGACATGCACATGGAAGACTTTACATCTATGTGTTTTGCCATATACATCTACATGGCACTGTACAGCAGTTCAACACCCTGCCATGTATCGCCTGTGGTGCACATGTGATACACATGGGACACTGGCTAGCCTGATGGTATTTGCATGGATGGTTATCAATTATAGCATGTACGGCCAAGGTCATCTAGTAGTCTGTATGCCCTGGGCCATGTATGAACCTAGGATGTAAGGTTACCTAGCTGTAACCAACAGCTGTGTTTCTGGCACCAGATGAAGCAGTGCCACATAACTGATCCACAGGGTTAATGATACATCTACCATGCGGTCATCACACCATGTCTGACAGAGGTGAAATGTGCAGCTTTGCTGGACAGGGTTGGATAGTATGGCAGGAGTATGTAACGTGTATGGCACAAGGATCTGTCCAGCTGTGGCGATCCTTGTACTAGGAAGGTGGATGTCCATGATGCATGTATTTCAGATCAGGATATGTACGTGTAGCATGTCCAACATCACAGTGTTGGACATGTCTTTATGCAGGGTAGGCATCATGCTACATAATGGAGATGAGGATTGTGAAGGCTGGTGTCGGCCATCCAAACATGGCCAATACACCTTAAAGGTGATATGTGATCTGATATTGGTCACTTGAGTGATGAGTATGGCTGTACAGTGATCTCCATGTTCATGGATGGCACCCTGTCATGACTAGGGTTGCCTCTTATGACTATCTAATAGGCTTGGTGATGTCACTAGCTCAGGGAGGTAAACTGCACAGCAGCATCCCCTACACACAGTGTCCATTATGTTGACCGCTGCCTAGGTGTTAGTTCATGGGTACATGGTTATTAACCTAATGGTGACAATGCAATATGCAGCTGTCAGATTGTGCACATATGTCGCACACCTCACCCACAAAGCCCCTTCTGTATGTTGTCCACAACACTGAGTCAGCTATTGCTCCTAGGTCATAGCCATTCAATACTTACATAGGCAGATGCCTCCCATTTGTCTGTGTGGTATGGGCTACAATACAGGGGTGTACAACAAATTAACCCTATTTTATTGTAGCTGGCACTGGTGTGATATGCACATATTACTCAGAAACCTTTTGTAGTATTGGTTCTGTCAACAGTTCACTGGCAGAACACTCCTGTGACATACAAAGGTACATCTAGTATACTGAGTGTAGGTGGAACACAGTATGGGTGATGATGTCCTATGACCTGTCACAGGTATGATATACAGTGTGAAATCATCCGTACTGCTAACAAAATATACATTGATTAAGGTTCATGGACTTTCAGACCAGACTCAGCAGGGTAGTAGTGCAGTGCCTCCCATTATGAGTGGTGTCTCCACTTTGTGGGTTGTGATAACTGTTGGTGTGCACCATTCACTGTTTTCACAGACTGACATGAAGCTATGTTTTACATGATGTGTATGTGAAGAGAAAACTGTTTTGCCATATGTGTATGATACAACCAGGGATGTGGACAGGTCGCATGCAGCCTGAGTGCATCTTGTACCATTATAGTTATGGTTACAGGGGCTCTGTAGTGTACATGATATGTGGTTGTGTACCTGTTGGGGGGGCAGTGTGTTTATGTTATCCAACACCCTATCTGTATTGCTTATTCATGCTCAGCACTTGTTCAGAACATGTAAGCACTACATGAGCTACTAATTACTATAGCACTCAATCCTCCTCATTGCCTACAGGTAAACACTGTTTGTATTTACATTTCCCACTTGCTTAGAGTAAAACAGCTCTTGTACACACTTTCTTCACATATCTCGTGGGAAATAGTTAAATATTCAGGCATGTCCAAGTGTCAATTCCCAGTGTTATCGCCTATCTATATGATGAATATGGGCATCATGAGGCAATATAGAAATAGTCTCATGCACACAGTCAATACTCCCCTAAAATACAACACTACAAGTTGTGGGAGATGCACATATTTAGCCATGCTGGAGGTAAAGCTCTCTCCAACCCAGACTGATATTGACAATCATGTGGGGATGTTAAATATTTGCACCACACTACACTCATCACATAGTCTCACTAGATCTCTACCACCAAAGGCCACACATAGTAGGATTACAACATTTGCGGAGCCTCACAATACTACTCTGTCTAGCTCATAGGTTCATAGGTTCATAGGTTCATACTAGGCTATCTGCCCGAGGGCATTTACAAGCCTAGCCCATAGTTTGTTACGCCACCCCTACCACCCCTTTAGTATGGGGAACTATACCCATTATTTTGCTGTGCCTCTGTTGAGCAGTGACACTGAGGTAATCCCTGGGGTATATCTGCAATCTCCCATCCATTGGTCAAGATTTCTCTTGAACAAGGCCAGCGAGTGCTCTGCCTCACATATAGGATTTTATTCCACAGCATAGGAGTCTTTGGGTGATGAATCTATCCTCCATAGCCCCAAGCGCTAATATTAATAGCCGTAAGTCTCTCTCGCCTTTGGGCTCTGGCGGATCTAGATTTTTTGAGGTGAAGCATATTCATCAAATCTGGGTTTGACATGGCCTTGTATGTTAGGCAAAGGTCACCTCTGAGCAAGCGGTGGCGACTGAATAGAGCTGGAGTTCTTTCAGTCGGGCAGCAGGACAGATGTTTGAGACCCTTTATCCTTTTGGTGAGGAACTTTGTGGCCTCCAGCTGCTGCAAGTGTCGGGTCAGATACATTAATGGGGCATTGTACTCAATCATTGGTCTGATGAGTGATGAGTATAGGAGACTATGACCTCCCTTGATCTAGATGAGAATCCCTTCATGATAAGGTGGGCAATGTAGAAGGTCTTCCTAACTACTTTAGCTACATGGGTGTCGAATGACAGACTACTATCAACCTGGGTCCCCAGGTCCCTGATAACTTCTTCTATGCTCAGTGGATTGCCACCTATTTGGTAGCTAGGGGTAACCTTGTTTAAGGGTATGACTATGCATTTTTGGCATTTAACTTTAGGCCATGGCTCTGGCACCAGTTATCCGTTCTGTGAGACCCTTCTGAAGGATATCTGTGTCAGATGTGTTTTCTACTATGGCGCCCAGTTTGCAGTCATCTGCAAACTTTGTCAGCCATAACCCTCCTGTGTTTGCTTGTACTTCGGAAAAGTAGATGCCAAACAAGAGTGGGCCCAGGACTGAGCCCTGTGGTACACCACTTGTGACAGGCTTTGAGTCTGACATGGCGCCAGCAACTCTGACCCTGTGGGTTCTGTCACTCAGCCAGTTTGCAACCCATCTTGTGGCTAACAGAGAACTCCAAAGCAGAAACACAAGCAGCCCCCATCCCCCAACACAACACCAATTACTTATAGCCCACAGACTCAGAGTGCCCATCAACCACAGCCAATAGGGCAATAGAACGTACACAACACACTAGTCATGGGTGACTCTATATGCAGTCACACTGATGTCCCACTCAGCAGGCTACATAAGGTGATAGTTACTGTCAGCTGCCTGTCGGATAACAGGATCCGCAACATAACATATGCACTCAGGTCACTCCTCAACAGGTACAATATGACTGTGTCATTCTCCATGTTAGTGTGAATGCCCTGAAATGTACCTTCCTGGACTACATGTAAAGAGACATGGAATAGCTCTCCGATCTTGTAGCCCAAGCAGGTATTGCCCTAGCCCTGAGTAGCATTCTGCCATTGTCCAGACTGATAACGCAGTACATGAACAAAATGATTTACTTCAACAATTGGCTATACTTCTGGTGTCATTCCAAGGGTATCCAGTATCTGTCTGCTTTGAATGACATGGTCGACAGAACATGATGCTTCAGCACAGATGGCTTGCACCTGTCAGCCCTGGGATTCTGGATAATGGCTAAGGCTGTTGCTGCTCCTATAGTGCCTGTTTTAGGCATGGTTCAAATAACATATTCACCACCATAACAGGAACAGGCAAGCAAAACCTGAGGGTAATGCTACTCAGTGCTTGACATCTTCATCTCAAGTGCACTCACCCAAGGCACTCCTTGTAATGGACCACTTCGATATCTGTGCAGTGACTGGGACCTGCTTCTAGGCTCCTGAGAGCACCCCTGCACTACCAGGCTATTACTCATACCACACCTTTCAGTCATGTAACCAGAACCGTAACAACCACGGCAGAGTTGTGTCCATATTATCTAAGGATATCCACACCTCCAGGCTGGTTGCTTAGCACAATGCATCAGAGGTTATCCAAGTGCAACTAACTCTGGCCATAACTGCTATACAAATTGTAGCTTGCTACAGATCCCCCACCATACCCCACGGTTAACGGTCCTCACTTCTTGGTGTACTCGAAAGTAGGGTTCAAACAGACACACTATTGATGTGCGCCTGACACTACCCCACCATTAACTGGGATACCTACTCATGTACCAACACATTAGGCCAATGCTTTCTGGGAATCATAACCTCTTTATCACCTGGATCAAACTATCCACACCACCACCATTGCCAACAATATCCTAGACCATGTCATTACCAACATGTGTGACTGGTGTTCCACACCTGGGGTTATCTCCTCATTGGTCAGATCTGAACGTACGCTAATCACCCTTCTTATCCACATCCTGGCACCACACCCTTTATGGAAAACACAGTACAATATTTATACAAAGCCAGCTTCAGGCTTCTTTTGACAGCAGTAGTAAACATCATGACACCCGTGCAGATGGACAATGCAGTTACAACCGCTGAATCATACACAACTGCACTTAATTAGCACTTACACGACTGCATGGATTATGCTATCCCAAACAGAACCATGACGGTACCCACCAGAAAACCGAGGCCACTCTGGTGGTCCACTGCCATGGACATAATGTACAACAGAAGGAGGAGACTGTTGCAAAGTAGAGTACAATCCCATGAGTGGAGGAGCTCCCTGGTCAGCCTCAGTAAGAATCTGAGATCCCTTATCACATCCTCCAAAGCTAGCTACATAAACATAACCGCAACTAATTCCAGGGGCTACTACAAAGCATTCTAGAGGTATGTCACTATTCTCAATGGCAATACCCACATCTGCTCAGACATACAGTAGTAAGGCATGAACATTACAGAACCAACTGATATTATCAACATCCTGGCAGATAGGTTCAGTTCTAACATTACACCCCTCTCACTCCCTAAATGGCCGATATCTATACAGGAATGATGCAGAGTCCCTGCAATCACAACTATTCAGTTCAAAGCTGCAGTCTCTAAAGCCAGGAACACAACATCCATGTGACCATACAACATCCCAGGCTGCGATTTCCATGAACTTCAGAATGAAATGGCTCCCCACTTGGCCACCATATTCACTAATAGCCTTGCATCAGGCATTGTGGCCTCTGAATGGTGCACAGCAACAGTTATCACACTCCACAAAGGTGGCGCCACAATGGACCAGGGGAACTATTGCCCTATGCGCCTGACTAGACTGTTCTTCAAGGCTATGGAGCACATCATCATGGATATCAGTCACAGAGACATTGGTGGCCTCCAAACCTTTGATCCCACCCAGTTTGGATTAGCTAGGGCCAGACCATGCCTCCTAAACCTGGTGGAGTCCTTTAAGACAGTTACCAAGGCAGTAGATGAGGGTAAGGAGGTCCACCCAGCCTACCTTGACCTCTCAAAGGCTTTCAACACCGTTCCCCATTCTGGTATTGTCAATATACACATCCACCTGCACACTAACCCCTATGTCATGAGATGTTATGCAAAGTGGCTCACGGACAGAACCCACACAGTGAGGGTAGCATACCCTAGGTCCTACTGTAAATCAGTTACAATTGGCATCCCCCAGGCCTTGATCATAGGGCCCCTCATGTTCGGTATATGCTTCTCTGAGGTACAGGCTAGCACAGGAGGACTTACCCTGAATAGGTTTGCAGATGACAGCAAACTAGGGGCCATGATTGATTCCCCAGCTGATACAGACACCCTCCATAAGGGTGTCACTGGGATAGATACCTGGTGTCAATAGCATGGCCTCAAGCTGCATGCCACAAGGTACATAGATATCCCCTTTGGATTACACCAATCACCCGTGGACTATCACGCAGGTGTTAGTCCCCTACATACATAACACATAATAAGGGATCTTAGAACCCAAGTAGATAGCATTCACTCATTTGATAACCATATTGCCAAGGTGGTGTGGATATCCTTCTACGTGGCCCCCCTAATCTCTAATGGGTTTGTAGCCAGAACAAAGGCAGCCATTGTGCCTCTCTATTCATGACTTATGAAACACATTAAAGGGTACAACACTCCATTTGGGATGTACCTTATGAGACAACAGCAATGGCTTTAAATACCACAACATTACCACATCAATAGGAATACTGACCTCTTAAGGATGACTTATGCAGCCCAACTACAGAAATGCCAACTGAACTCATTTGCATACCGCATACTCAGAGGTGATCTCTGCTAAACATATAAGGCCCATGTCCAAAATAGTATTGATGGATATGCTCCACATAAACAAAAGCCCCTGAGAGCCACATGCTCTGAGATATGTACCTAAACACAACGAGGACGTGCTGGAGGGATACATTCCTGACCCGGACACATAATTTTTTGGAACATGATTCCTATGTACATCAGGCAGGGACCCTCACTAGCATTCTTCAAGAGAAACCTCGATGGGTGGATGGTAGACAGACATGTACACTAGGGATCACTGCAGTGGCTCTGCTGTACAGAGGAGCAGGAAATTAATGGCTCTACTGTTCACAGGCACAGGACACTAACCTAGGGAGGTGGCACAAGTAAAAATACTGTAGTTAGGCTTACGAATGGCCTTGGCCAGACAGCATAGTACCTAACTATGAACCTATGAAGCTATTACATGTCCTTTGTGCATGGATAATTGACTAGCTCTTCCATTTCAGTTAGCTATCATGCTGATACACTGTCTGGTGACTACGAGTCATATGTATCCTGTTATTGTGTATTGTACATGCCGATAGACATACCTGATGTTTGCATAACATAACAGTAATGCTATGTAAAATATTAGACATATCTACCTACAATACTGTACATTTCACATTTTGCCACAATATCCCACAATGCAAATCATAATTGCATAGCAGGACAACCTTAGACATGTTATTCTCAGTAATACACCCATACATATGCCTACTGTTACAGTATATCAACATATACTATCCCCTGTTATGGCACATACTTGTTGGACCTGCCACTGACAGTGGCTGCAGTGGAATTGTGTTCAAAGTCCTTATATAGCATTCCTTGTGGTTTATGAGGTGTTTACCTTGTGGCCCACAGCAGTACACACAATTTCTACAAGCGTTACTATGCTCAACAATACATCACTACATAATACCTTTTCCCACTATATGCATTGCGTACACTTTAATTATTACAGAACAGGTACTACGTACACTGACATACTGAGTGTTCTATATACCTTATTAGTATCCCGGGTTGACGGTAATATAAGTTCTATTCGTTTTCTGTTGTAACATTTTTCTGATATGTACATACGGTTTGAATGTATGACAAGTCATCCTTTTATACTTAGATATCAGTAACATGTGGTATCCTGCCACCAATTGTTGTTCCGGAGTAGATGATTACATGCACATCAGCTGTGCAGCTACTCCATTAGCTAATGACATGGCAACAGTGGGGTATAATTGAATACTCCACTTGGGCGTAGTCCCTTTGCCCTACCTTCGAGGAAGACAGCCAGGATGTGTTGTTTGTGATGAATTGCAACAGCTATATGGAGACGGGTCTACTGCATTTGCCCGAACTTCCAATTGCCCGACACCCATTTGCTCGACCCCATTTCACCGAAATATCATTTGACCGACACCTCATTTGACCGACAAGTATTATCGGCAAGAAAAAGGGATATGCCCCCTTCCCCACTGTAGTGTGACCCTGGAGTTAGAATATATAGTTAGAGGGGGTGTGGGGGGCACAGCCCCCACAATGGGGGTTGTGGGGGGCAAAGCCCCTAGCTACTTTTGTTTTACTAAGCAATATTAAAGCAAAACTAAACAATATAATATGAAATTAAGTGGGGGGGTTTGCCCCCACACCCCCCAACTATATATTCTAACTCCAGGGTTGCACTACAGTGGGGAAGGGGGCATATCCCATTTTCTTGCCAATAATACTTGTCGGTCAAATAAGGTGTTGGTCAAATGAAGTGTTGGTCAAATGAAATTTCGGTCATTTGGTCTCGGGCAAATGGAAGTTCGGGCAAATGAAGTAGACCCATGGAGACACACAGAGCTATATTAACTTCATGACCCCCATGGATTGTGTGTAATGGCTAGGGGATGTAGTTCTACATGTGAGTTTAGCTGTTATACAGGCTGTCTGATATGGGATTATTGCAACCAAACCCTGTAACATCGGCTTCTGTTCCATTGTAGAACAGCAACAATTTCACATAGGGCCATTATAGTGTGTCTCTGACAAGGTATGTTAAGGCTTCTGCAGATGTCATAGAGTGAGTGAATGTTTGTGATGTTATTACAGTCTGTATTGCAATTGTTTCAGGTATAGGGGCGATGTAGGTGGGTGTACATAGCAGATGCAGGTGTGTAGGAACTGCATTTATACATATATGATATGTGTGTGAGGGCTCCTTCCCTATTTGAAGACCTATCCTTTTGTAGACTAATACTATGGTAATTGTGGGCTTATTCATTAAGCCATTGTTAATTGGTTCCTGTATTGCATGCAGGTGATGTTGGTTCTTCAGTCCCTTTGGAAATACATTGGTATATAATGAAATGTTGCTACATGAAAGCTGGCTCGTGTATTTCTGTCACAGATATTTGCACTCATTGGAGTTGTGTTGGTGACTGAACCTCTTTGGCTTGGGTTGCCACCTTTTCAAATGGCCATAGTGGGACATTTGCAGGACACACATCGGATTTTAGAGGCCGACACATACCCATGGTCAGTACAAAGTATAGAACTTTACATATATGCTTATATAAAAGCTTATATTCTTGTAGCGGTTTACTTGATTATCCTGCTTCTTGTTACATGTAGGTATTTTAGATACAGATGCCTATTTTATGCAACAATTACATTAAATATGGTGCATGCCAAATGTCTCGAGATTGTAGGACATTAGTATTTGTACTCATTTTGGTCAGGACACTACCGCACATAGAGGGACTGCCCCTCTCAAGGTGGGACAGGTGGTAACCCTATCTTTGGCTAATGTCCATAGCATATATTTGTAATAGTGAATAGACATATATACTCTCCATATCCTTTGTTCATAATGTTCGGTTGTGGAGGAATGTGTGATTGCTATGGTCCATGTTATGCACATATTTGAAGACTTCAACCACTGTATACGGCATACCCACGGATTAAGGAACCCACACTCTTCCAACGACCACATTACCGTTCCCAGACTCCCAAACCCCACAATACTGAACATTCAAACTCGCGACAGTCAAACTCTCGGAACTAACATAAACACAGAACACACACATGCACACACAGACACACTGCTACCCATTACATCCAAACAAACCATCCTACACTATGTATGGCCAGGTGGCCATGCCCCCATGCACCCACCATGTGGGTGGCTTGCACCCCCCCCCCACACCACACCTACTTTAATAATCTACCTCCGGGATAGCACAAACAGACAGATGAAGCAAACCCACACACACACAGCACACACCACACACAGAACACACACTTACACACACTACAGCAATCAGAAACACACTTACACACAGTACCTACCTGAACCGCAGCACCAGAAGCACTAACTAAATGCCCCTTAACATCATGATAATAGTACTCGCGGTTCTGGTGTTCTGGTACAGAGTCTTTTGGTTTTAAGCCTCGTGATTACACGCATCGGTATGTAAAGCATTCGGTATTTGGTAGTATCCTATTTATATGTACCTCCGTGGTTGTGTAGATGTTGTTAACCTATCTATATATTTGCATATATATATATATATATATATATATATATATATATATATATATATATATGTATATCCAAATATATTGACATATATCTCTCTATCACCCTTTCTTTCTCTCTCTCTCTCTCTCTATATATATATATATATATATATATTTATGTATATATATATATCTATATATATATATATATATATATATATATATATATATATATATATATATATATATATATATATAGAGAGAGAGAGAGACAGAGAGAATACACCTTTAGTTGGGTACGTGGCAGTGTATACTGTTTCCTGAACTCTGCCCTTTTGTGTTTCAACCTGTCGCAATACACACCTGCCGTTGGTACATCTCAGGTAGCTTAGTGGTAGGTTATTGTGAAGATTGTGTACATGGCTGTGTGTTCTACTCCTGGCAGTGGTCATTTTACCTCTCAGAGCAGGCACTATTAGTACAAGGGTAAATAACGCACATTTCAGCGGTTCTGGGCAGCTTTGCCCATGATCTGCGCGATATTCAGCAAAGGTTAGACCTGTATTGTGTATATCCATGTAGTCATGTTTAAATGCCGCTTACCGGCACAAAACCCGCTAACATTTGTTTAAACATGCTCTAATGACCTGCATCCAACATCCATTATTCGGGACATCAGAATAACAGCCCTTGCAGGTCGTGGAACCGGGACCATACACGAGACAGTCAGTGGCTTTACCACTGAGGCATCTGGGATATGTACAAGTGTTATGGTGTTTAGTATGTAGATTGCACTACGGCTGTTCCTCCATACTGCAAACAAATGTGTAACTCAGTTGGTGTACATATGGATGATACCTATTAATGGTATGTCCAAGTGATGCTTAATGGATATGCTCCAGCTATGGGAATCCATGTCACAGTGAGCCACACACTGTAAAGTGCTACACCTTGCCACTACCATAACTGGAGAATGCTGGGGTGACAGATACCTGTCATGGGCACTCCCCATACTTTGGAACTACATCCCGGATTACATTATATGGAGCCCCTCATTAACACACCAGGGAATCCTTGCAGAGTGGGTGGGGAACAGTGGTTACACCCCAGGGATCCCGCAATTGGCTCTGCTCCACAGAGGGACAATTAGTTAATCAATGGGTTGTCGACGGCAGACACATTTTGGCTAGGCTTATGAATGGCCTCTGACAGTTAGCCATGTACCTACCGATGTACCTAGGAACCTATACATACAGTATTAACACATGCTGTTTCCTTAATTTACTGTTCAGGTATTGAATTACCTTGTGTCAATAGCAGTTGTGTGTGCAATAGTTGAGGGCTGCCTATGTAGGATGCACACAGTAGACCACCTATACATGACAATTTACAGGTGGTCATGTGTGTGCCATCCCTTTTACTGTGTGTGCAGGTGGAGAAGTGTGTCAGTCCATAGGGGCCTACACTGTCAGTGTATGTGCTATACGGTCCCTCTTTGCCAAGGCATGGGCATACTGGGCACACCTCCGTCTGCCTACTGGGACTGGCACAGGGTGTTCATGGTCTGAATCCCTCTGTGCCTGTGGTGCCCTTGGCAATTGCGGTGGGCTGTGAGGGCCTTCACCATTATGTCCCTGCTGCAGCTGTTTCCACAGGATCATATTACGTAGCATGGGACATACTATGAAGATGTGGGCAGACGTGCCTGGAGAGTACTGCAAGGCTCCACCAGATATGCCCAAGCAATGGAACCATGATTTCAGCATCCCAAACACACGATCTATGATGATTCTGGTTTGTGCGTGAGCCTCATTATGGCGTTCTTGCATGTGTGTGTGTGCATTTCTGATGGGAGTCATCATCCATGGCTCCAGTGCATAGCCAGCATCCCCCACAAGGTGGCCATATGGGATGTCCCCCCTGACAAATACCTGGTACAGCTGTGAGGCATGCCAGATGTGGGAGTGGTGGTAGCTTCCAGGGCTGCCAGCACACACATCCATGATAATGCCCTGGGCATTGCACGTGACCTGGCAGTTGATGGAGTGGTATCCCTTGTCGTTTATGTAGCGTCTACCATGCTCACCAGGTGATGACTTGATGTGTATGTGAGTGCAGTCTTTTGCACCCAGTACCTCCAGGTAGTCAGCCACATGGTGGAAGAGGTGCATATTGCTGGCCAACTCCTCCTGAGTTCGGGGTAATTATATATGCTCATTGGCATGTGGTAACATGGCATCCAGGAACAGGTGGAGTACCCTGGATGCTGATGCCTGTGAGATCCCCATGATATCACCAGTTGGCCTTTGAAAGGTACCTGTGGCTAGTATTCTCAAGCTTACACATACCTTCGTATCCACTGGGATGGGTTCCCCTCTGTTGTTTCTGGCTCTGAGGCGTGGCAGGCACAGCTCAATGATTTGCTGTATGATGTCCCTGTCCATCCTGTAATGCTCTATCTCCAGATCATCTAGCCCCTGGTAGGTTACCCTTGGTCTGAACACTCTTCTCCTCCTCCGGTGCCTGAGGTGGTTGTCAGCATCATCCTCCACACCACCCTCATTCTCCAACACATGCTGATGAATCAAAGCTATGGCAGCTCCCGACATGTACATTGTAAAAGTTCCCCATCTGTTTACACCGATGGTGCAGTGTTTGAGAATACACAAGTGTGTGTGAGGTGCCTTCACACTTTATACTATTGTGCTTTGGAAGCTGATGTTGTGATAGGGTGTCTATGTACAATCTGAGCTGCAGGGTATCTTACTTATGTGTTTTACCGCAGGTACTGCTATTGTGGTGCCTTTGGTGTTGAATTACACTTGGCTGCCATGGATCACCTCTTGCCCTTGCCTTCATTTTTCAAACCGATTCCCGTCCAATTGTCAGGCATGCATCCAGCAGTCTGCTTTCTTGTTGTGTACTTTCCCAACCCAGGATTGTGTTATGAAATGTGTTCTATAGCCAATCTACTGCAGGTTTGCTTTGCTCTGCTGTGACAGTTCTCTTTTCTTTGCAATCCGGCACCTCCCCTTTCTTGTTTTGCAGGTTGCTGCTAGCAGTCTTGTTAGCTACCATCAATGGCCCACTGTGAGTTAATAGGTGTTAATTACTCAGTTGTACTCCAATTACCCTGCTGCAGCATTTCTTTATTGTCTTCCTGTAACCTTCCTGTTTCAGCTTTGGTGCGCACCTCGTGCAGCCGTTTACCGGGTTTCGAGTGTGTTGTCATCCACGTACACATGCACTTTCAGTCACCTTGTGTGCTCTCAGCTAAGCAAAGCTATGGCTACATCCACATCCCTATCCTGCGGCTTTGCTTAGCAGTGGGCAACCCGGATTAGCAATGCTCCGATGTGCTTACAGCTACAGTGGCACACCCCTCTGCTGATGTCATGTATACCTCCAGGCCACTCCTCGGTGTTGTACTGCTTATGCCAGCAAGGCATCTGCGATTCAGTATTACTTGCCTCATTTGAATGGCATTGACTACTAATTCATAGTTACTGCTCCGAACACTGTCACAGATCCTTAGCAACCCTTGCGCCTTGGTTGTGGTGTAGCATGCATACTATTGACTATTATGGTGAAATCATGATTTGTGTTACATAGCAGTTTTGTGACATCTATATATATTTTCCTTGTGTTCCCATTTGCACACACATGCCCTGCGGTTGTTCTTTGCATTAGTGTGGCCATGACATTAAATGTTATTTTTTATGTGTTATGTGTGTTTTGTATGCCATTGGCTGTATATTTAGCCATTGGCATATGTTAACTTTGTAATACATAAGTTTGGTCCGCTTTCATGGCTCTAATGTTCTGTTTGAAAAAATGTCCATTTTTTTGGTTTACATTTCTGTATGCTTATGTTACGCCTGCACCACTTCATGAATCGCTATGTACCTTCATTTGCATGCTGCACTACTGTGCATGGGGTGATTAGCATACATGCACTGAGAGCTGCGCAGCTTTGGCATACGCTGGTAGTGCACGTGGAATCGGATCGTACCTGAATCGCTCGGCAGCCATATTTGGCATTAGAATGCCTATGCTACACCTGCACCTGGAGCAAGCTTCATGAATCTCGAGGTATGTCTTTAATACTGCAGTTGTTTTCATCACACTATACAGATTAATGGCAGATGTGTTTCCATAAATGTCTTTTTACTGTATGGCATTCTGCCAGACTATCAGCAACTATGATAGGCCCTTTGTCACAACACTTTCTACCACCTTGCTGCTGTTGAACTGCTGTTATGTTACTGTTACCTACAATTCCATGTCTGCATGCCCAGTATTACAGTATTCAAAATGATGGCAAACCAGCAGTAGCAAAACTAGACTGATGACACTGAGTCTGCCCTATTTTGTCATTTGTCACTTATGCATTTTGCTTGTTATTATATTAGCATTTACCCTTTACATAACAAAACAACACTTGCTTGTCTATTACATGCTCATAGGTGATGAACCCCTTTCCTATTGGTGTCACAGTCATTTCTTTGCGAAAACACAATTTCTGATTCAACTGATATTACAGCTATAAGGTCCTTTTTATGTAGGTACATGCTGAGGTGTAGAATACACTGGTGGTGTCAGCTTCCATAAATACATTTCTCTCATATGCAATAACTGCATTCTATGTATGCATCCCAAAAAGTATCTTCTGTGCTTGCTAACTGTTATCTTAAGTCAGGATTTACTTAACATGTATATAGCATTTTATCTCCCATTTGTTACACTGCTGCTTTATGTCCCTTTACTAGCACATCCATTTTTATTTATATGCATAACTGTTGGTTTTTAGTTGACATTAATTATCATTACATTAGTATTGCAGGATTTATGTCAGAAATGATTATTTATGCACTTTTAAAACTTTTGTCTGCGGATTATGAGTGCATGATAAACATTTCATCTTCAGCACTTATTATGCAGTATAACACAATTTAGTGCACCAGTTATCCCATTTTCCTTCTCCTTGTTCTGGAATCGTTTCAGTGTATTTGCCCTTAATATGTGTGGGCAAAAGCATGTGCTTGTATGTGACCATTGCTTATATGCGAGCCATTTTGTTTACATTCTGTACTCATGCTTGCAAGCACCTTTCCGTGGCCAAAATCATATTGCTGGCCAAGTAAATGTGCTTACCAAGGTGTAGGCATGATGAGCCGCTTGCATATTCAATTAGCACCACTGCTCATCATGATAACACACTTAGATCAAGTAAACATAGTGTGGCACCTACAGAATTAAAAATGAATCCCAGGGCATATGTCTTACTTAAATGCTCAAAACACACACACACACACACACACACACACACACACACACACACACACACACACACACACACACACACACACAGTAGCAGATTTACCAGCAGAGCAAGGGGAGCTAAAGCTCCATCGTTAGTGCTTTGTCTCAGCTATACCACTTTTAATTTTTTCCATTAACAAATCACTTTCTTTTACCTTAGCAATATAGCTCCTCGAACGCAAATGGACTGTGAAGATTTGTTCCTTGTCAGCTGATCCTAAAAATCCAGTCATGTTCAGGAGCTACACTGCTCATTCTGGGTCAGAAGGTGCAAACTTTGTAATAATGCAACCCTTCTTCAAGTCCAGACTGACTTTTGCATCTTTACTTACTGCTGTTGTTGGATGTATTGAGCCAAGTGAAAAGTTTGCAGAAAAAATGTTAACCAATTATTGCTTTTTGAGTATACCTCTTAACTGTCATAGTAAAATGTAAGTTTTTTTTCTGGCAAATTCTTCAGTATTGCTGTCACTAAATAATTGCAGGTATTTGAATTTCAGATGTTACATTCTTAAGAAAAAAAAATCTTGTTAGTGTAGCAACTTTAACTTTCTAAGTGCAATAGTTAAACTTTTTCCCTGGTTTTGGACCTTTGTCACTCATTGTTTGTTGGCTTCATCACTGATTCCTGAGTTAAGAGTTTGAGAAGGAGGGGCAGTTGTAGTGAAGTGCAATATGTTTCTGACAACAGTGAGATTAAATACATTTTGAGAAATGACTTCTCTGTTTATCCACTCGATTGATCACAAGCTGACTGTAATTGATGATCTATTTGTGGTGTGTGTGTGTGTGTGTGTGTGTGTGTGTGTGTGTGTGTGTGTGTGTGTGTGTGTGTGTGAGGTTTCATACATTATGGGTATCATGCTGGCGGCTGACTTGTAAGTTAATGTAGTGTAATGTATGCCCGATCAATCAAATTAGCATTTTCGTTAACTTTGTTATCATTGACTTTGTACACGATATGTGCTTAACATTGTTAGCGATTGTACAATTTACATTTTATGGGTGAAGGAGTGTGGGATATGTGTACAAGCTTATCTTTAAATAGCTTTATTTAGTAAGGAGTATGTGGGCAATATAGATGCTTCTCTTTGCAGTAATTAAACTCTCCAGGGTTACAAATGTATCTTGGTCAGCAGAGGTATTAATGGAAAAGAAGCAATTTTAATTTGTTTTCATTAGTAAAGATGTTAGAATGATGCAATCTCTCACTTATATTCATCTTTGTGTAATAATTAAACTCTGTGAGATCAAAACTTTACCACAAAGAGAAGTTTTAGTTGTATTTATATGGATGCATTTTTGCTAACTCTCAAAATTACCGCTGGATTGTAAAAAAAAAAAAAAAAAAACAGCAAAAATTTTTCTTCTGTGTTTTACAACCTTAGAAGTGTCATGTTTTGAGTTGTTCCTTCAAAGATTTTAAACATTTTAGGCTAGCTTAATCATATGCCCTTTAAATACGACGCAATTATTCATAGAACATTCAAAGTTTAATCCTAGTAATTATAAACTTGCAATTTTCCCTAATATAATTATTAGGCTATCACATAACATGTAGCCTGATATAACTTACCCAACAGTATAGTTATTTTAGCCGAGTGCCATGTATTTAATTGACTTGTTTATTACAAGCCTTTTAAAGAATGTAGCAAAAATGCAGATGAATCTCAGTCATTTTGCTGTTACATTCTTTATTTATTTTAAAATAGCTACGTGGCTGTGATTCAGCAACATGATACAGTTTTATTGTAATTAAGTTCACTTTAAATTTACATATTTCTATAAGTAAGTGGATTCCAATTTATTTGAGAAATCTCTTGACAGAAATTGGTTCCTTTGTGCAAAGAAGCAGCAGGATATTTCCCAGGCCTGACGAGTTATTATATTTGTTCGAATACTGCAGACCAAAAGCAACAAACTCAGGAGATTTCATCCAAAGCCATTCTCAACATCAACATTCCTTATATACTTTATTTCACTTCTGACTGTTTTATCCCTTTGATTGTTGTTCACAATGCTCTATAGAAACCTTTATCAGTTTGTGTTTCATGCTGAACTATTAATATTTTATCATCTACAATAGGAGCTGCATTGCATTTCTTTAGCACTTTGTAGTTCACTGCAACTAGCTTATGAAAGATTAACAGTGTGGTACAATCATATTTTATTATGATGCAGCTGACCTGCAAATAACCCTTCATATTGTGTGATGTCAGTTTCCTTCTATACTCACAGATGACAGAATTGGTAAATCCAATGCCTTAATCTATGTGCTGATTGTCTTAGTTAAAAATAACAATAATTGTTGATTTTGAGTGGAGCTTTTAAATGGTAATTTCAGTCATTAATTTAATCGTTGCTTGTAATCAATGAAAGTTGATTAAAGTAGAGCAACACACATTATTGTCTAATGCTGTTAAGGAAATGCCTGGGCTTGAAGGCTGTCAGTATAATTTCTGACACAGCTAATAGGAAATACATCATGGAATTGTGAATTTAAAGAAATACTTTAGACTAGATAGTCTAAATAAATCTGTATTTATTTATTTATTTCAAAATGAGCAGTAAATGACTAAACAAATCATTGTGTTTTTCTTTATGTAATTTAGTTATAATGGCTACAGTTTGCTGAATATATTGATCGTTTTATTTCAGCACAAACCTGACTTTTGATGCCCCAAACAAATAATAGATTGTGCTTCTGCTTGTGTTTCACCAAGCAGTTTTATTTAAATTATCAGAATACCATTATATAAAAATAGCAGTTATGATGTATTTATACCTTAAGGCTTAGTAGATCATTACCACTTTTTCTTTTCAATAAAGATGACAATCGGTCATATAAATATATAAATTTTCTTGGCTAAAAAGTCACAAATTTTTAGTCTACAAAAGGTTTAGACATATCAAGAACCTATTAATTCCACAAGAACCATGCTAGAAATATTTTACACATGAAGCATGGTACTTCACTGCATTTATGATGATTCTTTTAATATCTATGATTCAAATGATTGCCTATGCTAGTGAAATGTAGGTGGCAATCTGCAAAAACATTATGTGGCTAACAGCACCTGAAGAATGATTCAAAAGCATAGTGCCTTAAGCAACTTTGTTGAAAGGCACAAGTAAAACAAAACAAACAAATAAATAAATTAAAAGAGAGAGAGAAGAATGTGGAGAATGCAAGAATGTATACATAACTAAGGTGGGATTCTCTCATCTCTTAGAGATGCTGTACATCAAGTGAATATGCTGGTGGCATCAGGAAGATGGCAATTCAGATGGTGCACTCACTGCATGTAAACTATTCTCCAGCATGGATATTATTAATAGATACTGAATGGCACAGGGCAGCTGTAAGTGCTGTCTGTGTTTTAGATGTGTTCAATATATGATGGCACACGGCCTATGGGAAAGTCAACTCCTCTTGAAATTACAGTAGTTCTGTCACTAGGTACACTGGAAAATAAATATATCGCAGTTCCGTGTTGGTAACATTAAAGGATTATCGCAGATTGTTGTCTCGCATATCTCTGAAACATTCCTGACCAAACTGTGTGGCAAATCTGAGAAAGACATAAAGTTCACATCATAAGCAGCTGATCACCATATGTTCATGGAAGGATTTTACTGTACAGCTTAAGTCGTAATATCTGCTCGTGCAAAGAGTGCTTGCCCCACGGGCAAATTTGTTGCTGGGCCCCTGTAGATTAGTTAGGAAGGAGGGTGGAGACAGAGTGAAAGATAGTATATTAGTTGTAAGCATGTGATATATGGTAGTAATGGGGCTGGTTGCCAGATATCATGGGGTGGAGGGCTTCAGTTTAAGATGAGTGGGTAATTCATAGTGAGGATAGGTAAGCTTACAAATGGTTTGGGACTTACAGGAGGCATTTAACTTGTTTTCTGTTTTATAATGGGGACTGGGGTCACGTGGGAGTAGTGATTTCCTTTTTTTCAAATTTATGATTTCGCACCGCACGAGTATGCAATTAATTTTTATTAGTTAGTTAGTGTCTAGGTAGCCATTGCTGGGCAATATGTCAAGGCAAACAGAAGCTGGTTAGGATTTAGTAGCTCTGTTAGATGGCCTTTTAATAGCTAGAATAAGCAGTAAGGAACTATGAGTAGGGAAAGACATTTGTGAGTGCAGGTTGGTGACCTTTAGCTCTATTAAGCCTTACACTCAGTGATACTGGATCTACTGGGGGCTTAAAATGTTAGTGGATTTCTCAACATCACATTTAGTGGCATATGTACACTGTCATCATGCACTGGAACACATACGGCTGTTCCAAAATATATAAAAAATATGTAGAAAAATAAATAAATTGTCTGGCAGTAACTATTCATTACAGGGATTGATTTCTGCACATTACTCCCACTTATGGACCATCCTTGAGAAATGCACATCAGCAGACATTTCTCTACACAACCCCTTAAAGGGCCTGCGTGTAGAGTGGACCTACCAAGAGTAATTGTGGAGCTGAAGCTGGCTACTAATTTTACTGACATTCCTGGGACGGTGGGAATGCATCTACACTATACCTCTCTCAAGTGCCCACATTTTCCCAGAATACTCAAATTTTTTTCCTTTTTTTTGTCTTTTCCCTCATAGAATGTTGATTTAATGGTAAATCACTGAGTATTGAAAGTTTCAATATGGACATACATTTGAGATTCAGACTGCACACCCTTCAGAAAATTCATGCTAATGAAAGTACCTGTCATTGCATCAACTGAGTACATCTATAAGAACAATATTTAAATAATTGTTGCCAATGTTAAATCTTGGTCCTCCTCCCATTAATTATGGCGAGGTTGAGTGGTATGATTTAAGGTTAAGGCTTTGTGGATTTGATGAGATGCAGTTGGGGATGCAATATTGGCTATGGTACACAGGGAGTTGGGAGGGGTTGGGCAGTTAGGGAGTCAGGGCAGTTAGCATATTAGGTGCTACACCATTAGGACTGACATGGTGTAGTTAGCTGGGAGAAGAGAAGTAAGTTATTTGAGATAAAGGGTGTACAAAGGGGAGAGTGAGTGTGGGGGGGTAATATACTGGATATCTATATCTGTGTATCTAGAGATAGAGAGATGCATATATATATATATATATATATATATATATATATATATATATATATATATATGTATAGAGAGAGAGAGAGAAATAGATATGTAACTGTCTGTAGAGAGTATTAGTACTAGAAGTACAAGGATGTTGGTGGCATTTTCAATGCTATTTGTCTTTCTCTGAGGTCATTGAGCCACTGATTTTCTTCACTACCCTCTGCTTAGTGTGGGTGTGTGTGTGTGTGGGGGGGGGAGTATTGTAGATAACCTATTGATCTAATGCTAGTGGCTGGTAGTTCACTTAAGGCATAAAGTGCAATTGGGAAAATAGGAATAAGGAGTTGGTAAACAAGAGAATCCTTTGTGTTTTATAAGCCATAGTAGTGATAATCATGTCTTCTTTTTTCTTGTAGTATGGTGCAGTCAATGGAGCTCACCCAGAGGTGGCAGGAGATGGTGGCTCAGGTGAAGGAGTCATTGCGAGACAGATGAAAGAGGAGAAATACAGTGGAACAGCCAGTTATGATGATCTCTTGATCAAAAGACAGGAAAACTAGGAGAACAGCAGGACAGGTCATTGCTCCAGTGCCAGGTGAACCTCAACAAATGGTCAGTTTGGTATGAAGTCTTAACATAGGTAATAGGAGTAGGTTGCAGAGTTTGATTGGGGTGGAGGAACAGCAAGAGGTGTCACTTACAACTCACGTTAGGCTGTAGTATGACCCAGGGAGGGATCATGATGTGGGAACTAAAGCAGGAAACAGAGAATTCCCTGTCATACCTCGACATGTGTTGCCAGATGAGATGGGAGAAAGTGGAGAAACTAGTATGGAGCTGAACTGGCAAACTTCACAAATCAGTGTCACAAAAGACAAATCTATTTTCATCACTGCACATATCTCACATGTGATGAAAGAAAATATTTAGAGGGTTGATTTTGTGGAGGTCTTTGTACTCATAGATGCTGATAGAGCTCAGAGATTACCTAAGATCCCCACAGTTTAGGGTCTCATGGCAGCATTGACAGCATTGTGGAAGAAAGGAATTGGTAGATGCAGGGCCAGGACATGGTATAACTGAGTTCTGGGCTTTGTGTGTTTGCCATTATTTTAAAAAAGGGTGACAACAAGCTCTAGTATTGATAAGACATTTTCTGACAATTTAAGATGCTCAACAGCTTTGGTGGGTAATGCTTGGTTGTTGTACGATCAACATTTCCAAAGTTTTCAGGTGGCTTGGGGGATATCTTGGCAGAATGTTTGCCAGTAAGTTTGGTTTTCCAGGATATTGTGAGCAATCTGCTGGAAGCAAGTTTGTTTGTTACCTGGATTAGGAGGGTGTTGGAGCTTCAAAGCCTTAAAACTGATAGTTATGCCATGCATTCATTTAGGATTAGTAGGGCTTCAGACATGGCTGCTAAAGGTACTTTGGTAGATGTTGAAAAGAGGGTGGGCAAATGGCAATCCGTGGCATTTTTGGAATACATTATTAGATAGGGTGAGGATTTGTGGTGTTAGTTCTAAAATGTAATTTTTGTTTTCTTTTACAGGAAAGAAGCAGATGTTTATGGTATTGTATTCCTCATTGGTCAGTCTGTAGAGATGAGGTGAGATCAGGTGGTGCAAAATTGGGTTTGGATTTGTTGCTTTGGAATGTAAAGTGGAGTGGCCAAAGAGAAATGACATGGTTTTAGTTGATATCTGCTCTAGAACAGATAAGAGGCTAGCATGGCAATCCGGCTTGCATAGTCATACATTTGGGAGTTAAATAAGAATAATACCAAAGATGACGTTACTTTCTTTAGTTATTGTGAATCTTCTATTGGATTGCCGGGAAATCCTAAGTACTATTTTGATATGGTCAGCAATAATCCCCAGGTGGGTTGGAATGTGGTATTTAAATGTAGGGTATGGTAAACTAGTAGGAAGTTTATCAACCATAGAGTTTGTTAGGAAAGTGTTGCATTAGGGTTTTCTGTTTTAGAGCACTGAGACTTCATGGAAAGGGGATCAGTGTGGTTTTGTAATGATGGGGTATAGCTGAAAGATGTAGTTTTAGACCTTTGTAATGGACAGTAATCCACTGTATAAGTGGGTGCAAAAGGGGTAGAACAGATTAGATTACGGTCTGTTAGGTGGAAGAAGGGGCCTTTCTTTCATCTAAGGAAGGAATGTCCTTTTTCCCCTCCCTTCCTTTTGATTTGCTTTCCTTCTTTACATTTATTATTGTGCATCTTATTTTAATCAGTGGTGTTTACACTGCTTTAATGTGCTATTGAGGATGGTTAGTGTGAGTTTGGATGCTGCAATGGTTTGGGTATGGTGAGTATTTAGACATGCTGATTGTTTGTTTAAATGTTGCTACAGGTTATGTTGATTAGTTGCTGTGAATATAGAAGCAAGCTTTCTACCACACTGCCTGAAATTTGGAGAATGTGTTTTGATTTGTGACTTTTATGTATATGCATATATTTAATAATGTATTAAAGATGATCACAAACTCTTTGAGGTGTTGTTTGCATGTTTAGTGTGGAGTGGGTGCAGTCCAGTGATAATAGGTTGTTAGCATATGACAATCAATGTCTAAAACTCAATAAACAAGTCTTATTTTATAATTTGGTGTATGTCTCAGTTGAGTAACCATTCGCCTGCATAATGTATATGTTGGATAGTTGTGTGAGCAAAACATCCAATTATCTGATGGTCATATTGTAAATGATCACCTCTTTGGTGAGTATACAGTGATAAAAAGACAACTTCATCCCTGACGGAAAATACTGAAAAACAAGGATTGAACCAGTGTCCTGGGTACTGTACATTGAACTTAGTGAGAGATCAGAATCACTGCATGCCCTACCTACAGTGCTTGTAAGAGCAAGATCAGCAACAGTGGCAAAGAAAGGATCATACTACATGCTGAAAAAGCCACATGCAAATTACATGCATGAATTCCAGGAACACAAATGTATAAAATACAAGCAGGATAGCCATTACAGTATATGTACCCTTCTGCTGCACTACCCATTGATATAATGACAAAAGATAAGTAATGACGTGCACATTTATTTATTTATTTATCTACCTATCTATTGACATTTGATTACTAGGAAAGTCTTACTGGATAGGTGTCCATTTTCAGTGGAGGCCTCAGGAAAAAAGCTCCAAAAGATTACAAAAAACATTTTTTAAGAAACATAACTGTAAAATCTTAAAAATGAAACAAAAACATCTACATTATACCAAATGAGACATAATATGAAAACTTTGGTTAAGAATAGATGCAATTTATATGGCAATCATATCTCTCAACTATGAAAATTTCCGCAGAATGTCAGGATTTTCCTTTACAATTTTGGTCTTTTCCTCATAAAATTAGTGGTTTTCTAACAAATCATTAGGATTGAAGTCACAAAATAATTATATACAGTTACATTTCAGACTTCATATCCTTCAGAAAAATGCATGTTCAGATATGACAGTGCTATATTTTATTTATTTATTTATTTTATTTATTTATTTATTGACACTTGATTACTGGGAAAGTTTGACTGGGTAGGAGCCCATTTTTAGTGGAGATCCAGGGAGAAAAGCTCCAAAGTATTACAAAACATTTTATGAAAAATATTTTTTCAGTCTTCAAAGTAATATAAAAAGTCTACAGTTTAAATAATTATACCACATTAGATGTAATATGAAAACATTAAGAAAAATAAAAGTTATATATGATGATTTAATATTTAGAAAAATTGTAGACAGTTTATAGAGAAAAAAAGATAAGTTAGTATAACACAAACAGGAATTGCAATATGAAGTAAGGGAAAATATAGGGGTATAGTACATTTAGAAATAAAGTATTGGGGAGAAAATTTGATTGAAGTAAGGAAGTTACCGAAGAAGGAAAAGTAAGGAGGTTAAAGTATGAATAGGGACTTTCTCATATTCAGGGATATAGTATATCCTGGAGCTGAACAAGAACAGAGCCAGATTTTGGGTCGGAAGTATTTCAGAATGGTTTTAAAGGACTGAAGGCAGGGTATTGGCCTGACTGATACAGGTAAGAAATTCCAGACCTTAGCAAGATGGTATGAGTACAGACCATGCCCAGCAGCTTTGATAGGTTTGTGAACAGACAGGAGTTTTTGGTCAATGGATTCTAATGACCAGTTGTGACCAATGACCAATTGTGAACATAGTTGCATAGAATGGAATTTACTGCTGGACAAGCAGATGGATGCTGGGTAATATTATAGGTGGTAAGAAGCTGTGTATATTTTAGTTCATGTGGTAATTATAACCAGTTGCGTTTTAGTGCTATATGGTGGTCGGTTCTGAAAAGGTATTTCCTGAAGAATTAATCGCTTATTATAGCATTGTTCATTGTTTTGATTTTGTGATGCCTGAAGGCTAGTGAGGAAGGGACTTCGATAAAGTAGTGAGGTGAGAAGGTAAGTAATAAAGTAGTGAGGTGAGAAGGTAAGTAGTGGCATGTAGAATTTTATTAAAATAGTGAAAAAGATTTTGGCATTGTAAAGCATCCATAGTTTTTGGTAATTTTTATGCAAAGTTACTTCAATGGTTGTGTTATTAAGAAAGAGAGGATTTTAAATGCTGTTTTTTTCATGAGAGCGGGATTTGGGATAAACTGTGGTAACCATGAAGAGGTACATATAATATTACATACTCCTATATAAACAAAGACATGTACGACAATCACTTCTATTTTCATTATCTGGTGTCTTAAGATGATGGAAGCGACCTGTCATCTGTTAAATTCTGCACAAATGCAGCAATGATAATTATCTTCTATATGACAGCAATGCCATTCTCATAGCAAAACTAAGCATCATGTCTAACCAAGACTGTACATATTTGTGAATGATGGTGGAATCTATAGTTTTGCAGATTCTAGAAAGCAAGGAGGTGTTGGCTGCCTAACATAATTGCTAACTTTAATCATAATGTTTCTTTTGATTCTAAATTTGTTTTATATTCTTAAAATGTTATTTTAATTTGTCTTTGTCTTTTTTTGCCTGCATTCTCTGATATTTTGCTGTCAATATTTATGTTCACATCTGTGGATTTTGAAATTGGATTTTAAAAGATTTGTATGGAAGTTATTTATAACATATGTTCTGGAACAACAGCTGTTACAGACTGTAAACAGACCAACCAAGGAAAGAAACATACTGGAAAAAATAGCTTCCCAGGCCAAGGACAACCACAAGTCTTTATATACCTATGTCTGAAACCTCAGAAGCAGTCTATAACACTGTGCAATTCACTGAAAAAAATTCATCTCAAAATTTAACCCCTCTTGCCCCATCTGCCCCCTCCAGTTAATGCCACCAAACATAATGCCCCTCAACTATCATTAGGGAGCAGGTCTAAGGCCAAGAACACCACATCGATTTGTCATGATAATATTCCAGGACTCCTCCTGAATAACCTGAAACATGACCTAGCAAGACCACTGGATACACTATTTAACCATATCCCCCATATGCACAAGGGCAGTCCATTAACAGACAATGGGAACTACAGATCCATAAATCTGATTAGTCCCATATGCAAAGCCATTGGAAGAATTATCATGGAAATGATTAATAATAACATATGAAAGTTTCAGGCAATGGATTCCATCCGGTTTGACTTTTTCAAAGGCAGATTGTGTTTACTCATCCTGGTGAACTTCTTTGGAAACATCACCAAGGTAATGCATGAGGATAAAATGGTGCATACTGCATACTTTGATCTGGCAAAGGCATTTGATATAAACCCCCACTCAGGCATTCTAAACAAACTCATGGAATTAGGCATAAACCCTTGTGTTACATGAGGGATAGCCAGCTAATTCTCAGATAGAACCCAGAAAGTTAGCATACAGGAAACCACCCCCAAAAAGAGGCTGGTCATTAAAAGAGTCCCTCAGGACAACGTGTTGGGTCTGTTCCTTTCTGGCATTTACTTCTCAGAAGTCAAAGTTAATATCAAGTGCCCATGGATGAAGAAGTTTACAGATGACTACAAACTAGGAGCCACCATAGAATCCCCCCAAGACACAACACCTTACAGAAAGGGTTAACACAGACAAATGACTGTGGACAAAGTAATGGCTTAAAACTCAGTGCCAAGAAATGTGCAATAGTTTCATGTGTGTACATTCTGGGGAGACCAAAGGGGAATTACTCCAAGTATGAGTAAATTAGGAACAATTATTATGGCATGAAAGAAGATCCAAAAGTACGAGGCTAGGAAAAAATGGCAGTTAAATCATTGATGCATAATATATCAATTTAGGAAGCTTTTATAGTTGGGAGATCAAGCCAGGAATGGTATGAAAAAAAAAAAACAGACAACATCAGCAAACCTTAAGTGTGAAAACTATCTCATTCAGATATGTGTGGAGCACAGTACAGAATGATTTATGTATGTAGGATAAACTGAGTTATTAATAGTAGTGTACCGACCCTGTTGAAACAAGTATTTTAAGACACTCCTAAGGGTTAAATGACTGTCCTTTTTGTATTTCTGCATTTTTGACTCATGTTTTTTGAATGAATAAAAATATTTAAGTTAGGAATTATATAGTTTGTAAAAAGAAATTATTACTGGCAATGTAAAACCTTGATATAGTCCATGTAGTCTATTGTTTTATGTTTTTTATTGTTTTAAACATAAATGGTTCCCCTAAGTTATACAGTTTAGGGGTAAAGAAGAATAAAGGAGATCAAAGTACACATTATGTCATTATGATGAAATGGAAGACTGTCATTGCGAGTCAAATGTTGTGTTTGATTGTATGCATGTTTATGTCTATGCTTTTATTTTTGAAAGTTGTTAGTTGTTGCTAGAGATGCAGATGTGTTGTTTGCTGTTTTATAGAGAATACAAAATGTTTGGAAAGCGCAAACATGTTATTGTCAGTGAACAATCTTTCATACTTAAAAAAAATAAAGTACACAGAGTAATAAGACAAACCCCCAGATTCTCGAAAGCTTGCACGGCATGCAAGATCGGTGCAGGAGCTCATGCAGGCAACATGTCTGCCATGTGATCCAGGAACAGCCTGCAGGAGCGTGCAAGAGCGCTCCTTTACTAATCCTGCACAGACTAAGCCCCGGTATGCAAATCACCCCATTTGCAGGAGAAATCTATGCAAATGAGGTGATTTTGCAATCCAGGAAGCTTGCAACAGTCCATGCAGGACTAGTGCTATCTGCAGAAATGTACTCGGTTAGTAACCGAGTACATTTCTGCAAAATCCAAAACGGAGCTGTGACAGCTCCAAATAAAGGCTGCATATCATGTAGTAAGCATGCCAATAGCCACGTATGAGGCCATTGGCATTGTAAATATAAAAAAAAATTAAAGAAATTAACTTTTATTTTTTTTTAGCCAATCTCGGCTGTTTAAGCGTAGGGCAGCGGTGTGCAAATGGGACTGGGGGAAATAACAAAATTAACTTAAATTAAGCATTCTAACTAAAATCAGTAATCTGCCATGGAAGTCAATGGCAGGCAGAAGACAACATGGCCAGTGAGTAGTGGTTGCTAAGGGGGGGGGGGCTCAGTGTGAGACATGTAACTATGCATTAGCAGGCAATCCTATGCAAATGAGGGGATAGTGAATCCCAGGTTTCCCCAGCATGTGAGTCAGGTCCCAACAGTGTAAGAGTAGGAATAGCTTGGTGCAACCAAGGAATTAGATGACATCATGGGGAGGGGTCAGGCATACTGTAAGCTGATTGGAGCCCTGTGGCTTGGGTTTGCTTCTAGCTTAGCACAGCTAAGCTAGGGGTGTGTCTAAACCTGCCTAGCACTCTTTACAAAGCCTAAGTGGCTGTGCGTGCCACTCACTGAGTTTTATAGGAAGAAAAAAGAAGTTAAACCAGGAAATAGCAGCAGTGTGCACATTTGAGCACTCTGTTTGTGTGGTGTGCACATGGGTTTAAACAGGAAGGCAATGGGAAGGGAAAACAGTGGCAAGGAGATAATCAAGGAGAACTATCTTAGCTGGCAGGTGAAATGTATCAGAATCAGCCAATTACACAGGCAGTAGACCAGAGGAGCCCAGAACACTACTATAAACTAAGCAAACACCTTCCCCTTTGTTTTTCCCCACACTCTACACCACCAGTGTATACAAGTGGGGAAATTTTAATGAACAAGCCTACAAAATGAGAAGGGCTGCAGCAGGCAACATAGAACAACATGTGCAAGAGGCTGAGGGTGGTGAGGATGTGAATGCTGCTGATCAACCCATAGTGAGGAGATGGAGAAAAGTCTACAGACCCAGGGTAACCTACCAGGGGCTACATGAGCTGGAGATACTGGAGCGCTATAGGGTGGACAGAGACCTCCTACAGCAAATTGTTGAGCTGTGCTGACCACACCTGACACACCAAACTGACCGAGGGGAACCCATCCCAGTGGATACCAAGGTATGTGTAGGCACAACTAGGGATATCATGGGGATTTCACAGGCATCAGCATCCAGAGTATTCCACCAGTTCCTGGATGCCATGTCAGCACATGCCAGTGTGCACATATATTTCCTCAACACCTGTGAGGTGTTGGCCAGCAATGTGCATCTCTTCCACCAAATAGCAGAATACCCTGAGGTAGTGGATGCTATAGACTGCACACACATATGCATCAGAGCACTACCCAGTGATCAGGGTAGGGCCTACATCAACCGCAGGGGCACCCCCTCCATCAACTGCCAGGTCATATGTGATGCCCAGGGCATTAACATTAATGTGTGTGCTGGCTGCCCTGGAAGCTATGACGATTTCCACATATGGCATCTGACGTAGCTGTACCAGAGATTTGCCAAAGGGGACATCACCTACGGTCACCTAGTGGAGGATGCTGGTTACACACTGGAGCTGTGGCTGATGACACCCATCAGAAATGCACACACACCTGAACAAATACGCCATAATGAGGCATACGCACAGACCAGACTTATAATAGAGTATGTGTTTGGGATGCTCAGGTCATGGGTCCAGTGTCTGGGCACATCCGGTGGAGCCTTGCAGTACTCACCAACCTCATGTACCCATATTGTTATGGTATGTGCCATGCTACACAATATGATCCTGTGGAAACAGCTGCAGCAGGAACAGCATGGGGCAGGGCCACACCCCCCCCACCAGTGCCAAGGCCTGCACAGGCACAGCATGCCACTTGTCGGTGTATAGCACAAAGGTCAGCACTGCAGTACAAACTACCTAGACTCGAGCCACACATTAAATACAGATGGGTATACTGGGCATGCTCACACACTTAGAGAAATGAAGGCAATGTCAGTCAACAGCATACTGAAAGGTCATACTGAGCATGCTCACATACTTAAAAACATGAAGGCCATGTCTGCAAACACCAGTGGACCAGACATATCTAGCAGTCGCAACTGTTAGTGCAGACACTCATCAGTATGCACCACTCATAACTTGTACACACAGTGGATAGGAATGTAGACATATATGTAAGGACAATACACTATAATAAGCCAAAGGTATATGTACATAGATGCGTGGAAGAGGGTGAGTGTGACAAGGAGCCATCCAGGCCTGTCCCACCCAGCACACAGCCAAAGGGTCCCAAACACATGAGGTTCAGATGTCACTCACTGCAGATACTAGCCACCAGTATCTGTCAGCATTACAGACTATGTGGTGCACTGCCAGCTGTGCAACATGACTGTACAAGGAAACAGTCATCTAGCAGCTCTATACATGTACCTGTGAAATATGACCCTGTGTGTGCCCGCATGTGGCCTGTCAACTTCTAGCTTAATGGTTATGGCCCATGCACAAACACTGCCCTCCCCATAGCCCTAGTATGTCAAGCCTGCTGAGGTCATCCATTATGAAATACACTTTTGGGAGTACTACAGCCCAGTAATCTCTGTGGCGCATCCCAAAACTTAGTACTGCTATAATATGATAAAATAGTTAGCTAGGAGTTCAAATCCCAGAAAAGGCAACTGCATGTGCATGTGCATGTGTAGCTGTCTGTGTAAATGCTTTTTAGGGCAGTCACACTCCCTTCAAGTAAATTGCTCACCTTTGGCAAGGCTGCTGATATCATCCACCTAGAAATATACCTTTGGGAAGATTATAGCCCAGTAATCTCTGTAGCTCATCCTGCAACTGTGCACTCCTGTAGTGTGACACATTAGCTAGGTAGCTGTTCTAATTTCAGACTTTGTGAGTGTGTAGAAAGCAATGTCTTTAGGGTAGTCACACTCCTTACAATTCAAATGCTCATCTTTGGCAAGGCTGCTGATGTCACCCACCTAGAAATACACCTCTGGGAAACTATACCCTAGTAATCTCTGTAGTACATCCTATAACTACATACTGCTGTAGTGTGATAAATTAGTTAGGTAGCTGTTCTAATCCCAGACTTTACAAGTGTGTCTGTCTGACTCTGTCTATGTATAGAGCAATGCTCTTTAGGGTAGTCACACTCCCTGCAATTCAAATACTCCACTTTGGCAAGGCTGCTGATGTCATCCACCTAGAAATACACCTCTGGGAAGGTTGTAGCCCAGTAATCTCTGTAGTGTGTATTGTAACTGCATACTGCTGTAGTGTGATAAATTAGGTAGCTGCTCTAATCCCAAACTTGGCAAGTATGTTTGTTTAACTCTGTGTAGAGAGCAATGCTTTTTTAGGGTAGTGACACTCCCTACAATTAAATGCTCATCTTTGGCTGCTGATGTCATCCACCTAGAAATACACCTCTGGGACGCTGTAGTCCAGTGATCTCTATAGTGTATCCTGTAACTGCATACTGCTGTAGTATGATAAATTAGTTGGGTAGCTGTTCTAATCCCAGACTTGACAAGTGTGTGTGTCTGTCTGTGTATAGAGCAATGCTTTTTAGGGTAGTCACCATCCTTACAATTCAAATGCTCCACTTTGGCAAGGCTGCTGATGTCATCCACCTAGAAATACACCTCTAGGAAGGTTGTAGTACAGTAATCTCCATAGAGCATAATGTAACTGTGCACTGCTGTAGTGTGATAAATTAGGTAGCTGTTCTAATCTCAGGCTTGGCAAGTGTGTGTGTGTGTCTGTTTGACTCTGTCTGTATAAGAAGCAATGCTTTTTAGGGTAGTCTCACTCCCTACAATTCAAATACTCCTCTTTGGCAAGGCCGCTGATGTCATCCACCTAGAAATACACCTCTGTGAAACAATAGCCCAGTAATCTCTGTATCGTGTCCTGTAACTGTGCACTGCTATAGTGTGATAAATTAGTTAGACAGCTGTTCACATCCCAAACTTGGCAAGTGCGTGTCTGTCTGTGTAGAGAATAATGCTTTTTAGGGTAGTCACACTCCCTACAATTCAAATGTTCCACTTTGGCAAGGCTGCTGATGTAATCCACCTAGAAATATACCTCTGGGAAGGCTGTTTCCCAGTTATCTCCATAGTATGTCCTGTAAGTGTGTACTACTATAGTTTGATAATCTAGTTAGATAGCTGTTCTAATCCCAGGCTTGGCAAGTGTTTGTGTGTCTGTCTGTGTAGAGAGCAATGCTTTTTAGGGTAGTCACACTCCCTACAATTCAAATGCTCAACTTCAGCAAGGCTGCTGATGTCATCCACCTAGAAATAATTCTGGAAAGAATGTAGCCCAGTACTCTTCGTAGCACATTCTGTAACTGCATACTGCTGAATTGTGATATAGACTTCTGTTAGGGGTTCTATACCCACACATGTCAGTTGTGGAAGTTTTGTGTATGTGTGTCTGTCTGTGTAGGGAGCAATGCATTTTAGCCTTCCCACACTCACTACAATTTGAAAGTCCTACTTTGCCAATCCTGCTGATGTCATCCAATGTGATATAAACATTCGGGGAAGGATTGGTGCGTACTATAACTGCATAGTGCTGTAGTGTAATAAAATAGTTAGGTAAGGGTTATACTCCCAGACATGACAAGTGTGTGTGTGTGTGTGTGTGTGTGTGTGTGTGTGTGTGTGTGTGTGTGTGTGTGTGTGTGTGTGTGTAAAACTCGTATTCTGTGTGGATATGGGTGTGAGTGTGTGATACCTGGGCCCAATGTGGAGTGGGTTTTGCAAATTTCTTATATGGTGGCCCTAGTATATATCACAATGTCCACCCTACAGGGATAACAGATGTGAAATAGCCGAGAGGCTGGGGTGCAAATTCATACCCATATGTGACATCAAGGCCAGGGAATCACAGTTAGCAACCTCAGTATTACCCAGAGTGCACTCTCAACCCATGTCTCATACACACACACACACACACACACACACACACACACACACACACACACACACACACACACACACACACACACACACACACACACACACATGCCTAGGCAACAGCCAGTATGTGGGTAGTACACTGCATATTGGCCACTGATAGTAACTATGGAGTGATTGCAGTGGGCTACAGAGGGACTAGCACCCTGTCCATCTGTCCAATAGGCACGTACATGCAGACAGTGCACCTTCCCCATGTTCCCCACTGGACACCTGCAACACCTATGGTGCCATCACATGTGAACCACAAAGGACATACCATGCCTGAAAACATGCCCAGTATGGACAGATGCCACTGACACCAAGGAATGCTGTTAGCATGCTATCGATGTAGATGCAGGGTAAACCTGCTGTCCATTACCAGTTCCCGCCACAGGTGGCCAAGACTGGCACATGTGATGATAATGGGCCAGACACCCCAGGTACAGTTCCACATGTCACTGTACATGCATGTGGGAGGTGTGCACATCCCAGACACTGTCCATGTCATGGACTAGGGAACACATACATGGCAAGCGATGAACAGCATTGACCACACACAATAGTCGCCCAGGTGACTGGATGGGGGATACAATACTCACCTGTGTGGGCAAATGCAGAAACCACAGCCCTGAGACACAATGCTGACTATGATTGTCATGTGGCCTGATGCCAAGGTATACCCATCATCTAGCCTTGTATAACCATCTGACACAGTCGACCACCACACACCCGTGCAGAAATGCACCCATGCATGTCAGTACTGGCACCCTGTGTGATTGTGTGTGTGTGTTGTATGATGCATATGATCACATCCACACTCACTACAACCCCCATTGGCATACTGAAGCATGCTGTGTGATGTCAGACTCCTCCCCATACCCTTTGCCCATATCACCTCTGTATGACCCCTGTGGTGCATGTGATACCTGCAAAGTAATGTGTTGTGGCAATCTCACTAGTGATGGGTTGTATTTCTGGCCCTGCAAGTGTGTCAATGTGTGTATGTCCCTGTGAGAATGTGGCTGTGTTGACACTGGCACCTGTTTATGCGGACAGGCACATGTACTACACCTACCATAGAGCTACCATATCCCTGAAGCAGATGTCAATCACCATCACATATATGTTCTGAGGGCTGCACAACATGTAACCTATGTGGTGCATCCAATAACTGCATAAAAATGTGATAGCACTATATAGTCATCAGGGGTTTGATACCCCCTTCTGGTACGTATGGGACACAAACATGCCTAAGTTTTACTCTCCCACCCCTCCATGACTCGTCTTTGCCTCTGTCTGCCTCTCCCACTCCCTCTCTGGTGGATGTGGAGACCTATACCTGCTTTGCTTAGGCATCAGCACATGTATTTTAAGTGATGTTCATGATCAGCTGATGGGCTCTGAATAAATTGCAGCCCTCCCCTAGATGATTGCATGTGGAACAGCTGTGGTAACATTACCATAGCTAATTGCATGGAAACACACTCTAATATCTAGGAACATCATGTTGGTGTTGGCCCTTTTCATACACTGTGAGCAGGAACTAGATCTGTTGTTTGGCAAACAGCATCTCAGATGTATTGGTGATTTACCTCTAACAACATACACTGTGGAAACAGAGCAACACACAGGAGGGGGATATGCCTGACCTGACTACATACTGTAAGTGCTGCTATTCTGCATTTGGAGTAATGTTGGTTTAACAGTGTGTGTGTGTGTGTGTGTGTGTGTGTGTGTGTGTGTGTGTGTGTGTGTGTGTGGATATGGCTGTCCTACATGTTTTAATACCTGCAATGTCAATTCTATGTTTATGAGGAATCCCCATCTGCAGGGTCATTTGCAGACTGGACAGTGTGTTGCGCCTTTGGTTTCATGTGTTGCCCACAGAGCATCTATCGATGAACTGCTGAAGGTAGTATGGGGATTGCAGCCTGTAGATGGTGAAAGCCGTGACAGTTACTGACTTCATATCCCTCATAGGACATATGTTGCAACAAACTCTGTTACAACAGTACATGTATGATGCTATTTATTTATTTATTTTACATTTGTTAACCGGGATAGTCCAACTGGATACATGTCCATTTTCAGTGGAGGCCCAGGGAGAAAAGCTCCAAAGAAACATTTATGCAAAATATGCAAACAAAATATACTAACATATTTCTACTTTATAAAACAAGATCATATTAATGAGCAAACATTATTGCTATCACAGCAACATGTTAATATTGGCCCTGTGTATGTGTTTCCAGTCACAACTCTGTCAACGTTTGTACATATGTTGTGCATTAAGAGGTGCATATGTGCTGTACACCATTATTAGTGTCATCATATCTGATAACAAGCCAGTGAGATAGACTGCTATACATATGTACAGTAGGGGTTATATTTGATGACATAACCCGGACATTCTGTGGTTATTTGTACAGTACTGAGGTCTGTGTACCTATGGTGAATGTCGACAGTGTGTGTATTGTTATTATGTACTTCAGCCTGTGTACAGACTGTGGCAGATGTCATTGTTTTAGGTCCCATCCTATCTGATGTTACATGCTGCTCCACTGTATGTTACCATAGTGGCTTACATTTTTGTAGGGCCATACACACATATGTCCCATACCACAGACAGCCAGCAGGCCAAACTGTGTAGCAGCACAGTATATGTAGGGCTAGTGACTGGCACATATGAGGATGGTGTTGAACAGGTAGTCCATATAGTGTAATATTATGCTAGCTTACCATATGTGGCTGTGGTTGTGTTCACATTGGTTGTGGTTATGCACTTTCATACAGGTGTATCTTACTCTGTGCTGTGACATGCCTGTAGAGCCTGCTATATATGCAGGTGCATGTATATTCCCTCATAGGAGATGTAGACCCGTGTTAAGCCAGTCTGCCTGTAGCCTGCACAGTGCATTGTTACATGCCTTGCAGCTTAGTGTACTTACCCATTGAGAAGTCATGTGCTGATACTTGCCAGATGTACTGCTGCTTGGCCTCCCTTAACAGTCATGTATGTCAGATAGACCAGTGGGATGCTGTACAGATGTATGTTAATATCTAGTGGGTAGTATGTGGCCATGGCACCCCTGTACCAGTGGTTATTATGTGTCAGTCCAGACAGGGGTGTGTGAATGCATAACCTATGGTGGTATATGTATACCAGTCATTATGTGTTATACATACCCGTCTACATGGCTGTTAACATCCATATTGTCAGGCATGGTACACATGTTTTGCAATAAGGGGTTCTGTTTATACCTCTGGACTGCACAGAGTGTGTCAGAATGTCCACATATATTGGCCAATATCTCTGCTGCAGTCGAAAGAGGCATTACCTGCTAGCAGCGGTACTTTACTATGATGTCTTTAAGATGTCTGTCAGTAGCCAATGTCACACGTGCAAAGCAGATGCGACTTTCCACATACACCATGTCTGTGAACACAATCCCATTTACAGTAGGGACATTCTAATAATATACCTGCTATACATACCTGACATCCCCTTGCACTACGAAGTTGGGACTATATGAGCTGGGGTAGGGCTACATCCATGTATAAGACATATGGTGAAAATATATGTACATATAATTATCCAGATATCTATATTTATATGATTATACATATTGACATATACAGATGGGTATGTATATGTACATAGATATACATATACGCATCTAGCTATATACATATATAAAGCAATATATGTCTACACATATACAGATAGTGATACATATGCACATACATGTATGGATGTCTACAGATATATTTACAGTAGTAGGTATATATATGTATGCACATATAGTCATATATAAATATATATATATATATATATATATATATATATATATATATATATATATATATATATATATATATATATATATATATATAAGAATACACCAACATAGCTAGGCATATCTGTACACATAGGATGTGCATACATATATAGCTATATACACATATATCTATATGTACATACACGTATACCTATATATACACATATGCATATATACATATATATGTATACATATGTACATACGAAGAGATGTACACATGGCCATATATATATAGCACTATACAGATGTGTATACAGACATATGTATGAGTATACATGTATGTACATGTAGACATTTTGACGTCTATGATATGTATACAACCATATTCATGTCATGTATAAACGTCACAGTTGTGTATACCCTCCTACATGTATCTCACCATACGTATCTGCTATGTGTATGTTATGATAAAACAACATATGTGATGCAACAGTCATATTAATAACAAGGACTACACAATTTAGGAAGTAAAGGCAATTGTTCACTACTACTACTCAATATGTGTATTGACAGCTATATTGGTAAAACAACAGCTGTTTCCACAGTGGTCATGGTGTAGTGGTTAAGTGTTGTGACCCTAGTATAAAGGGTCCTGAGTTAAAGTCCTGCAAGGGCTGTTCATTTTGTTGCTGGGCAGAACAAGGGCTGTTGGATACAGAGTGGTTAAAGCTGGTGTGAGTAGCTTTAGGCACGTTTGTGTGGGTTTGCATTAAGCTAAGCGGTGCTAAGCAATGGGTAACTGTACGGGCACTTACATAGTGTAGGCAGCACTTACCAGTGTGCAAATCAGCTTAGCTGTCATATTGCAGAATGTTGATACTTGCTAAGCATAGCTTAGCCCTGGTAACCTGGACACACAACCCAGTCCGATAACCTGTAATAAGTATATGTAATGCCATGTACAATACATGCAGCTATGTGCTGTCATTACAGTAGCAAGGGATGTGAGTGTCATGTGTGGGACACAGACATATTTGAGGCCTTTACAGCACTGTTATCCATGTGAATGTGTGACATACAGGTGTAGTAGCCCAGGGTACGTGCTGTCACACTGGCATGTAGTGTATCATGGCAGTACTACTGTTGACAGTGCTAACCCAGGCAAGAACAGAGTGCTTACTGTAGTACTGACAACAGGCACACCTACGAGCATGGCTGGATGACTCTCTATTGTATCCCTGGTGTGTGAGCTGTGTCACAGTATATATCCCTTTTGGTCTGTCAACACTCATGCTACTACATGGCTACCTGCCAAGCTGATGACTTTCAGTCCCTGTACACATGTGCAAATGGCAGGTATCCAGCTGGGATATGTACAGGTAACCTATGCTTGATTAACACCCTACTACGCATGTGGCATGTGCGTGAGATGCATATCCCTGTATTACCAATGTTAAGCACAAAAAGCAAATCACACCACTAAAGGCCGTTCAAACAAATATAAAATGTATAAAAAAAAAAGAATGAATGTGCCACATCTTGCTCTCAAATATTTAGATAACTGAAACACTCTCAGTACAAACGGCAGTTTATGCGGAAGCTTGGTAGCTCTTACAAGAACTGTTGAGATGGAGCTGTTACAGACAGCAGTTTAAATTGAAGCTTGCTAAAACTGTTGAGCTGTTAGCAGCTGAAACACTCTTGATACAAACAGCAGTTAGAGTGGAAGTTTGCTGGCTCTTACAAGAACTGTTGGGCTGGTAAGAAATAGCTGAAGCACTCAATATAAACACCAGTTTAAGTTGAAGCTTGCTAGCTCTTACAGGTGAGCTGTTAAAGACAGCTGAAGCACAATTGATAAACAGCAGTTTAAGTTAAAGCTTACCAGCCCTTACAAAAACTGTTGAGCTGTTAAAAACAGTTAAAGTACTCTTGGTACAAACAGTGATCTAAGTAGGAGCTTCCCAGCTCTAATTAGACTGTTAAAAACTCTTTATTTTATAAAACAAATAGTAAAACAAACAGTAAAATACAGGATAAGCACTTTTGGTTATGCTTAACCTTCTTCAGATCCTGTTAGAAATAAGAAACACTTCCTTTTTATATACAAAGCAGTTGCCACTCCCATTCTGAAGACATCATTCCTTAAAGTGAAAGCTTAGATTGAATTCACTTTTTATTTCTCAGGCCTTGCTCTTTTAATATATGTTTTAGGGGTACTACCCCATTCAGTCCTGGGGAATGATCTGCTCTCAGATCCATAATCCACCTTGCTTCTTTAGCTTCCATTTTATTCATTAGGTCACCACCTTGTATACTTTATTTTATGTTCGATAAAGCCATAAATCAAAAAGAGTGGTTCTCATATCTAGAGATATGTTGGCAGAGATAATTAGTTTCTACCTTGTTTCTTATATCAAATATGTGGCGTAGAATACACTCCATGAATTTTCTGTTCCTTTTGCCTATATAATAAGCTGTGCAGATACTACAGGTTGCAACATAAACTAGGTTCCTGCTATTGCAATTCACTAGCCCTTGGAAAGTATATATCTTATTTATTACAGGATGTGTAAATGTATCCAAGCACATGTTTACAGAAACCACATTTGCATGTACCTCTGTTAGGCCTTGTAGGAGCAGCCTGAGTGATATAATTTGTCATCTCTATTCCATCTTTGTGGCATAAAATCCTCTTTAGATTATTTTTTTTTCTTAAATGCAAAGCAGGGTTTTTCTCCTTCCAGTTCTTTAATTCTAATATCTGAAGTTAAAATCGGCTAATATTTTCTAATAGTGCCACATATAGCTGCATTGTCTGTGCTATATGTGATCATATACCTTACTTTGTATTCTTTGGAGCAGCTTTCTTTATTCTGCATCATCTCCTGTTCACTCCTCTTAGAATAATGAGGTCTACCTTTATGTTCACATATTCCCAATATTTGCTCTTTGCCTTTAGTAATCTTTTTTTCTTTATATCCTCTTTCCATGAAGTTATTCAACAGTTTCTCATGTTCCAGCAAATAAATGTCTTCATTTGTACAAAGTTTCGATACTGGCACTGCTTGGTTGTCCACTATATTCTGGGAAATATATGTCTGGGATGCATACTTGAGTAGGGTAGCATATGATAACGCCACATAGGGTTTCTGTATATCATTGTTTCAATATCTTTTACAGGATCTAAACTCAATTTCACATCCAAAAATTCTATTTCATGACATGAGCTTTTAACCTGGAATTTCAGGAAGGCAGTTGTCATACTCAAAAAATCAATGAAATCGTTGAGTGAAGTTTCACTTCCTTCCCATGCAATAAAGATATCATCCACAAATCTACTATATAATAGTAGTTTGTTGGTCCAAGTATTTCTGGTGTCATCCAACCATTCCTTTTCACATTAGGCAAGTACCAGATTGGCATAGCTATTAGTGTAGGGGATCCCCATTGCTACCCACCCATCTCTGCCAGTAATAACTATTGCCACAAGTAAACACATCGTTTTTCAGTACCAATTCTAGTAAACTGCAAACTAATGGGGTATTAGATAGAAATGAATTAGCAAATTTCTGAATAGATTCTATGCCAAACTCATTTGCTATGCACGTAAATAAATTATTTATATCCAAAGTTACCAAAAGCAAGTCTTCAAACGAGCATCTATTTTCCATACTTCCATGTAGATTTTGCAAGAAGTCTGCTGAGTCTTTTATAACAGTGTTTGCTCTGCTTAATAGCTTCTTTAATTCATTCTCCATATAGGTAGATAGTGGCTCTGTGACCCAGCCTCCTCCTGCTACTATCAGTCGCATCAGTGGTTCAAGGCAGTCTTACCAATATTGGGGAATACTAAGGGTTGTATCACAGTCATGGCCAATGTGTGATGGTGGGTAAGGCATAGTATCATCATGGGTTTCAGGGAGTACAATATCCAGTGGGTGATGTGGGTGGTCTGTACACTGTTATTACACCAAGGTAAATCAGTTATATGTGCCATGTACCATGTTATGCTTACCACTGTCACCATCAATCATACAGGTAACTTTTACCGCAATCTAAGCCAGTTATGCATGTGATGTGTGCAGCCTACCTGTGACACATTGGAGACACGGTCAAGGTAGTTGGCATCCAAGATGTGTGTCTGGCTGTTATGTATCTGTAAATGTGTATATGACGGTATGCCACACTATGTATCATCCAAATACACTCATTTCATCCCCATCAGCATACAATACATGCCAGGGGATGTTCTGCATGTACCATGCAACCTGAGACATCCCTCACCCTAAACACTGTGCGGTTTGTGCAATGTAAGCCACAAACGTCAGTATTGCTAGGTAGGGGTTTAGTCCAGTGCTGGCAAGTAACAGTGTGCATGTATGTGGATGGGTCTTCATCAAATTTCAGCATATACATGCCTCAGCGGGCCACCTGTTCATGTGGCATGGCAATACCCGGTATAGTAACCTGCAAAATGTGTCCGACTGTACCCCAGATATGTCACTGCCATGGTGTCAGCACAGTGATATACCCCATTGTGCAGTATTATTTCAGACCATCCTTGTGCTGATACATGTACACCCACAACACACATGGGTAACATTTTAGAGACCACAACCAAACAGTGTTACTAACAGCTATAAGGCATCATTGCTGGATGGCTACACTACCTGCCAAATATGCCTCACACTCTACTCCCTACAACAAGTTACACTGCAGGACTGTGGTACACTGTTGTACAGTCACTGTGTGCATCAGAACCATATCAGCCTGTCCCTGCATCGATGGTATGGATGACAGGGATGGGGGACAGGTATTATCATATGCACATGGTGTGGTGTTGGTTTGCCAGAGGCTGAGGGTATGCCATACCTTTGACACCATGAGTGTAGGTGAGGGGTGTACTCTAGGGAGCTGGCTGAGGTGATGTGGTGTGTGTAAGTATGAGGTTACCCTAGGTGTGTTTGTATAGTGTGTGGCTATGCATGCACACAGTTCTGCCATGTGAATGTCCTACACAGGTGTTTATGGACAGCTGCAGACCATACCTGGCAGGGTGTGCATTTCACTGCCTCCAGCCATGGACAGATGGACTGTGCCTGCCAGGGCTTCCACAAGCACATCCAGGTACAGTGGTTGATGTGCTACTCTCACCTGCTGATGACATTTGTCTGCTGGTACCAGGTCCCTCCTGGGACTGGCCAGGACCATGTGCACGTGGTCTGCTGTGCAGTGGTGTGGACAGCACACCCTCACGCTGCCGGGGCTGCTACTGCCACTACGGGAGCCCCTTGGTGTCCTAGCATGTCTATGTTAACTGCCAGCTGTTGGTATTGCTGGCCCATGTCCACGAGGGCACCACCGCATCCCCACCACCCATTGAAGCATGGACACACTATGGCCAATGAGGGTCATCATCTCATCATGCCATCTATCCGCTTGCTCGGTAGAAGCATGGATGGCACCCGACAGTTTACTGAGGTTGTCACTTACAGATGTGAGAGCAGACCTCTGCAGCCTTAAGCCCCTGTCTGGTGTAACTCTCAATATGTGCCTGCACCACCATTACAGCCTGAAATATGCTTCTGCTGGTTGAGGCTATGTTGCCTCTACCAGGGGGCATGATGTCCAGCGGCCCTATCATGAGCACCCTAGGGCATCTGCCTATGTGGCAGCCTGCCAGACATTCAGCTATGCCTACTGCAACATGACACAGTAGGCATGGTTAGCACACTTTCCTGTGCACTGCCACTGAACGTCAGCTGTCCATCTGCTATGGCTACTGGTGATGGGTTGTGTATAGGCAATGCAACTGTGAGTGGGGTGGGGTGTCTAAACGGGGGGGTGTCAAATGTTGGTGCAGTGTGGGACCCTTACAACCCCACCTGTGCCTCGACATTATTATCATCATCGGTGATTGTATGGACACCTACATCAGATTCCATGCAGGAGGGACCCTGACCCACCTCATCATCTGTGGAGGAAAACAATGAATGCACTTTAAAACCTCTACAGCATTGCCTAACAGTACACACACACACACACACACACACACACACACACACACACACACACACACACACACACACACACACACATCTCCATAATACCTACCTGTCCATGACTTTATAGACAGTCCCACATATATGTCCATGTGTTACCCCATCCTGCATCACACTTGTTAACATACACACATTGATACCACTCATTAAAATCACAGTCCTCTAAATGCCCACACAAGCGGTCATAACACAAGGCCTGTTGCTACTTTACCTGCCTGACCTATGTGTAGTGTATTTACATGGCCTCACTGCTGTCATTCAGTATGCACCCTTTGTATGGCCAGAATGATGTGCATGGCCCCTATATGTGTGGGCTACTATGTTGTATCCATAATAGCTCACACTGATTTGTCATGTATGTAATGCTCAGTACATGCCAGATATGCTGCTCCATCAACCCATCATGTGTCAGCTGTAATATTTGGATATACTCCCTGGTGTTAACTATTACTTTCCCAATGCATCTGTAGAGCTGCATAAGTGGGCTGTAGGTGACCTCTCTGCTGGCTGCGATATTAAGTGTGTACCTGGAGTCTACCTTCCCTCTGGATGCCTGTTCCATGCTATAGACCATATTATACTATTTGCTGCCTTGTGATTACACACAAGTACTCCTGTTGTGTAATGTGGCAGTCCATGTCCATGTACTGCATGGTCTCAAAGAGGGGGTACAGCTGTATGAACACCCCACAATCACGCATGTGCATACATAGCCACACACACAAACACACACATGTACACACGCATCAAACATGCACCTACCTCCCACCACTTCACCAGAGTGACCCTGCAGGCAAACATCTAGATCAACCTAATAATGCCCTGGCTGGAATGTATCTGACCAGACACTGAAGGCTGTTTTCAGCAGCCCCAAAAGTTCTCACCAAAAGGATAAAGGTCTCAAAAATATGTCTTATGCCAGCCCTACCTGAAAGAACTCCAGCTCTATTCAGGCTCATACCGCTTGTTCAGAGGTCATATGTGCCTGACATATATGCCATGTCAAACGATATGCTTCACCTCAAAAATCTAGATCCCTCATCTAGATCAAAAGGAACCAATAAGGGGCCCCATCTTAAATCTGATTAACGGTTATAAATAGAACGCATGGAGGGACAGATTCATCACCCAGAGACTCCCATGCTGTGGAACAAAATCCCCGGTACATGTGAGGCAGAGCACCTTCTCTCACCCTCTTCTGGGAATCTCTGACCAATGGATGGAGATTGCAGACCCCAGGATAGGATTACTTCAGCCACTGCTTGACCAGAGGCACAGCAAAGAATAGGTATGCTTTTTCAAACTAAAGGTAAAGGGTGGCCATTGATAATCAGCTGGCTAGGCTATAAATGCCCTTGGGCAGCAGATAGCCTAGTATGAACCTATGAACCTATGAACCTATGAACTAACCATCAGGATGCACACACACACACACACACACACACACACACACACACACACACACACACACACACACACACACACACACACACACACACACAGGTGAGGTTGCACAATGATCATACACACAGTCCTCCTATTACCTATCTGCCAACATGCAGAACATATGATACAGAACAGCATGCAGTTCAGCTATAGTCAATCCATACTAGCAACAGTATACATGTGTGTGATGCATGTGCTGTGACTAGGTGATGCCACTTCCCCTGGATACCACTGCACCCATGTACACAGTATTGCTGTGCACCTGTTCTGCACCCTGCCATGTACTGTGCACCACCACTCACAGGTGTACAACTCATTGCGGAATGTGTAGTACAGTGTCAGTTATGTCAGCTTTACTTCTCACAGCCACTATGTGTTTCAGCAACACATACCTGGGATGATATGTGGACTGTTATCATTGGTGAATGCCTGATGCCTGATTTACAGCTGTCAACATCAACAGACCATGTATGACCACTGCATAAATGCTTACACTGACAACCATCAGAGCATGCTGTGGCTATTGGGGTGTACACACCTTTATTGATTTTACACACACATCCTTGATCTGCCATGGGACCACAGCACTGCATATATTAGTAGTACACAAGCCCGGTATGTAACATATGTCCTGTACTTTCGCATTCAGTGTCTACAGATTGTGTTAGGTATGTGGCTGCTGACCGCAATGCATACACACCATGTGGGCATATGTGTGCACACCCTTATCATGATGGTTAAGCATACCTCTTGTGTGTACTACAGCAGTCACTGCTCATGGCAGAGGTATACCAGCGTGGGCCTTCTGCAATTGCCAGTGTATGCTCAGTCTACCCTACACATGTCCCCCTATTCTGCATGATTGCAAGGTCTACTCATGTGCACATCCCATGGTGTTCACACATTGCCATCACTATTGCAGTGTGGGTAGGGTTATGGCTGCCACAGGTCCTGAACCTGACTATATGTACATAGAGCCATTCCAACCATCCTTAGGATCCCTGCTGCAGTGCACTGGCATGTCATGCTGAGACCCCCATCAGCTTTTATGCAGATGTATGACAGGTCAGCCCTATATATTTGTGACACCTTGCAGTCTCCCATACACTGAACACCACATGTTGCAGCCTAGACCCAGCTGATAATGTGGACTACTGTAATGCCTTATGCCATAGTGTATCTCTGCAGCAGTTGTAACTGTCCTACAAGTATATACTCTGGTGTTGCACTGTACATGGGTGTTGTTCAGAATATGTCACTAATGTAGGCCATGTCTACCAACAGTATGTTACTCCCTGTGGATGCATTCCGCAGTGACAGAATGTTAGTTGTCATGCAGGTGTGTGACATACCCTTTCAATACCCCATCATGGTTGCTCCCTGTGAGATTGTACATTTCACAGCAACAATACATGCACATGTACAGCATGCATTCAGGGTAGGTGTGTTAGATGTGTCCATGGAATATACCATCACCATTACATGCCCAGTGTGTTGGCATGCATCTACATAAGTCATATTCACCAGCTACATGTTGCTGCCTTGTTGTTACCCTGGAGGGACCTGCATAAGAGAGTGAGAGATGCAATGTCAGTGGCCACACCTGTGGCACTGCTACAGGCTGGGTGCAGTACTACCATATATCAACAGTAAATTCCCACACTATGACCACATCTAGACATCTGTTTATCACTACAATGCAACAACACAATATATCTATGACATGTCAGATATGCAAGATCTACCTGTACCACTGTGGATATTTACACAACAGTGGTCTACTGATGTGCCCTGTATCCTTACCTGCAAGATCCTCGGCTGGTGTGTGAGTGACACCCACATCCACGAAGGGGTCCAGTGGTTGTTGGTGCTCCGGATGGGCAGGTGCCACGAGGCTGGCCAGGAGCTACTCCCCATGTGTCAGTGGGGGATGGATGGCATGCCCCCCACTGTCATGAGGTGATCCCCCTGAACTGCAGCAGCATGCTGATGGGCATTGTGAAGCAGGTTGATGCAATGATGCCAGACCTTCTCATAACTGCAGTTATGTGGGCTGACATCATTGACCCTGTGGACTAGATCATTCCACAGGGCAGTTCACTCCTGCTGGTCATGGGCTGTCCTGCCAAAGAGCACCTGGTAGTGCTGCACCAGGTGGTTGATGATGACCTCATTTTCATCAGCTGAATACACAGGTAACCTGATGTGTGACATCTTGCCTGAAAGACAAAGATGGAAACAGGCCAGTACAACTCATGTGACAAGGTTACCACAGTTTGTAATACACATCTCTGTCACCCTCCCACCATATCAGCTTCAACAGATTATACACACAACTCATTAGGTATGGCTACAGCTTAACTACCGTTTGGACAGATTTTGTATTGTACCACACCTTCTGCTATGTGATTGTAGCCATGTCCCCTGTGTGGACACTATCATTGCTGGCCTGTTATAGACTATTCACTTGCATGCCATTGTCAGGGCCACTATGGTTACATATATGCCAGTGGTATGGCTGCACTGAGATTGCTGCACATCTGACAGTCTGTGTTATTGGGGATATGTATGCATGCTGTTGGACATGTACCGGGATTGTGTAGACTATTACTACCAACAAATGTTCTATAACAGTGACATAATAACATGTATATGTTCTATTAGCCAGCTGATTCCCCTCTCTACACCCATCTGACCATGATACCTGGTGACATCACATGTGTGTGCCAACCTGGGGTCTCCTCATGTACTGTTACAGCAATATCATCAGGTGGAACCACCCAGGTGATGTTGCTCCCCCCCAGGGCACACACCAACATGTTCCTGTCCCCTGAACTCAGGTCTAGCGTCAGTTCCATACCAGGCTCCACAGACACATGAGGGATGCGCTACATCAGTCTACAGTCAGCCCTACATATTTGTGTCACCTTGCAGTCTCCCATACACTGAACACCACATGTTGCAGCCTAGACCCAGCTGATAATGTGGACTACTGTAATGCCTTATGCCATAGTGTATCTCTGCAGCAGTTGTCACTGTCCTACAAATATATACTCTGGTGTTGCACTGTACATGGGTGTTGTTCAGAATATGTCACTAATGTAGGCCGTGTCTACCAACAGTATGTTACTCCCTGTGGATGCATTCCGCAGTGACAGAATGTTAGTTGTCATGCAGGTGTGTGACATACCCTTTCAATACCCCATCATGATTGCTCCCTGTGAGATTGTACATTTCACAGCAACAATACATGCACATGTACAGCATGCATTCAGGGTAGCTGTGTTAGATGTGTCCATGGAATATACCATCACCATTACATGCCCAGTGTGTTGGCATGCATCTACATAAGACATATTCACCAGCTACATGTTGCTGCCTTGTTGTTACCCTGGAGGGACCTGCATAAGAGAGTGAGAGATGCAATGTCAGTGGCCACACCTGTGGCACTGCTACAGGCTGGGTGCAGTACTACCATATATCAACAGTAAATTCCCACACTACGACCACATCTGGACATCTGTTTATCACTACAATGCAACAACACAATATATCTATGACATGTCAGATATGCAAGATCTACCTGTACCACTGTGGATATTTACACAACAGTGGTCTACTGATGTTCCCTGTGTCCTTACCTGCAAGATCCTCGGCTGGTGTGTGAGTGACACGCACATCCACGAAGGGGTCCAATGGTTGTTGGTGCTCCGGATGGGCAGGTGCCACGAGGCTGGCCAGGAGCTACTCCCCATGTGTCAGTGGGGGATGGATGGCATGCCCCCCACTGTCATGAGGTGATCCCCCTGAACTGCAGCAGCATGCTGATGGGCATTGCGAAGCAGGTTGCTGCAATGATGCCAGACCTGCTCATAACTGCAGTTATGTGGGCTGACATCATTGACCCTGTGGACTAGATCATTCCACAGGGCAGTTCACTCCTGCTGGTCATGGGCTGTCCTGCCAAAGAGCACCTCGTAGTGCTGCACCAGGTGGTTGATGATGACCTCATTTTCATCAGCTGAATACACAGGTAACCTGCTGTGTGACATCTTGCCTGAAAGACAAAGATGGAAACAGGCCAGAACAACTCATATGGCAAGGTTACCACAGTTTGTAATACACATCTCTGTCACCCTCCCACCATATCAGCTTCAACAGATTGAACACACAACTCATTAGGTATGGCTACAGCTTTACTACTGTTTGGACAGATTTTGTATTGTACCACACCTTCTGCTATGTGATTGTAGCCATGTCCCCTGTGTGGACACTATCATTGCTGGCCTGTTATCGACTATTCACTTGTATGCCATTGTCAGGGCCACTATGGTTACATATATGCCAGTGGTATTGTTGCACTGAGATTGCTGCACATCTGACAGTCTGTGTTATTGGGGATATGTATGCATGCTGTTGGACATGTACCGGGATATTGTAGACTATTGCTACCAACAAATGTTCTATAACAGTGACATAATAACATGTATATGTTCTATTGGCCAGCTGATTCCCCTCTCTACACCCATCTGACCATGATACCTGGTGACATCACATGTGTGTGCCAACCTGGGGTCTCCTCATTTACTGTTACAGCAATATCATCAGGTGGAACCACCCAGATGATGTTGCTCCCCCCCAGGGCACACACCAACATGTTCCTGTCCCCTGAGCTCAGGTCTAGCGTCAGTTCCATACCAGGCTCCACAGACACATGAGGGATGTGCTACATCAGTCTAAGGCACCCAGTACACATTCACATGGCCAACATGCTCCTCCTACTCAGCCTCCAGACCAGGCACCTTCAGGACTTGGACTGCTGTTGTGAGTGGCAGTTGGTGGGAGGCTTGTTCCCATTGTGCCCATATTGGGAACCGGGGGCATCCACATCACAGACCACACACACCATCCACGGTTTTTACCCACCACATGTATCACATACCACCCCTGTAGACTGTTCTCTATAATCCTCTCCAATCCTGACTACCTCCACATGTGTACCTGCCATACTTCCCCATATTCCCATTGCATACTTCACAAAAGGGGGCGATGTGGTGCTGACATATGACATACCTGTCCATGGTGCACAAACTGCCAGCTATAGATATCTGTGTGTATTGCTATGTGTGCTGCTGTCTTGCACATAGCACAGATCACTGTGGTAGTGATATAGGGGACATGACTTTACATACATATATGTTTGTGTGTGTGTGTGTGTTTGTACATATGTAGGCATGTGCATATAGGTATATATCTATATATGTGTAGATATATGTAATGTCATATATACATATATATATATATATATATATATATATATATATATATATATATATATATATATATGCACATATATATGTCTACACAAGGGTATATGTATATTTCTGGACATACATTTATCCTGATATATTATATATGTGACATATGTGGACATATACATATCTATATGTGGGGTACACTCAGACATCAGCTCCAGAATTTCACAACATCTTCCTGCACAGCTGCACTGCTCTGCCTTGTTACAACACAGACCGGTGCCATATATGGACATGGCCTGACATTAGTGGGGTATATGTGGGACCTGTTTGCAGCTAACCCTATTACACACCTATGGCATTCCGGCATGCTACATTACAGATTCACCTGAGTACCCTGCCAGTGGTGGGCGGTGGCTCCCATGTCCATTCTAATGGCATTACTTCTGCCACCGGCTATTGGCCACATCATATACATACTTCCCATTACATAACACACTGTATGTTGGCTTACATCTTGTCTGTCAGTGCTGACCTGCACAGTTAACAGCTATGGCCCACTACCCACAGGGACAGATACTATTGTCCATAGCAGTTGTTCAGTTGAACATCATCACAACAACACCTGATGGCATATATAACTCATTCCACATCATCTATCCCATTATGATGGACCAGGTACTATATTCTAATACATGTACATATACTTCACATACCTGTTGTGGGAATGATGTATTTATGAATGGCAGCTGCCTAAATGCCTGTGTTTTCAGCTGTTAGTTTGCTGAGCTGTAGTTTTTTTTTTTTCTGTTTTCGCGTTTGCTTTCTCTCTCTCTCTCTCCCACCTTCTCTTTCCATTGCAGCCTGGCTTAAGTAGGTGATGCACTTGATCAGGTGACAGCCTCTGCATTAATCAGTGTCCTACACTTGCTAACTGCATGCAGCTTGCTGTGTAGTACTTCCATTACCATTGTCATGGCAACCACCTACTATAAATCCCTACATCATGTGGGCATGGTCCCTTTACCTTTCCTGTGTGATGGACATCCTTCCTGTGTGTGGGCATCACTGTTACAGACAGCAGGTAGCAATACCTCTTACAGAGGAACTGACACACTCAGGCCAGCTACATATTTGTAGGAGGTTCCAGAACTACAGACAGAGAGTAGAGTTGTGTTATGCTTTCTATAGTACTGGCGTTACAGGGTGTGTATGTGCATACTAGTTTACCTTGGAATGCAGTCTGTCTGCATAGCTCTTAACTGTGGGCCTATCCTCTTGGTGGTCAGAGGTGTGCCTATCATGTTTTGTCTGTCCACCACACAGGTCCTGTGTCATATATTTCACTGGCAGTGTGTGTGTTGAGTGCTATCAGTAGTACATGGCTACATCCATTTATGTTTATGTTTCTAACCTCAATTCCCTGCCTAAGGGTATGTTGCAGACTATCCTGTAACACCGGTGACTTGCTTAGTGCATGGCAACAGTTGTTCACATATGTTCCTGTGTTCCAGCCTCTGTCCTTCAACTACATACCAAGCTTTGCACATATGACATGCTGTCAGGGGTTGTTCTGTAGTGGGCTGTGAGTATATCACAATGCCATTGCTGCCATCAGTCCACTGCTGTTGTATCCCCCACACATACAGTGGGGCTGGGGCCACATATGTGTGGGCTTCACCTACATAATACATGTGTGCCCTTATGCACTCCAGAAGACAGTGTATGTAACAGTGGTATATGGCCCTGTATTATTGGATCGGGGGGGGTGCACCATAAATGACCTAGGCTGTTACAAAATGTGGTGGCATCAGGGGTGAGCTGCCTTAAGGTATCTAGATGTACAGTACTGTATACTTCATCTTTATTTACATTACTCACATGAATTGGGTTAATGTAGGCCTACTGCCTCCTGCCATGCAGACTGTTCTGTTAGTCAGTGTGCTTGTGATGGTGCCAGTTATGCTTTGTTATGTAACAGTTACATCCCATTTGATCCACAGAAGTCTTTACCACCTAGTGATTTTGTAGAGAGTGTAGATAGAGGCTTCTGAGCTATACACCTGCATTACATACTGTAGATTATTTTGGTATCCTGTGGCCCAGACTGTCTTTACTATTGTACAATTTGGAGGCCTTGGCCTAGACCGCAACAACTGTGAACCTTTCCAGACTACTGCATTAGTATAACTGTTTCACAGTTGCATTACTCTGTTTATATGGATATCAGTGTCTTAACAGCTATATGACATGGCATATAGAACTGTAATAGTACACAAATAAATGTTTTCCATTTCTGCAAACCTGTGCGTGGTGTATTTTCCTATGACCTCTCTGTGGGTATATGTTGCAGGCAATGATTGTCATTTGTATGGGTGGCCCATACAATGTCCAGTTGTTCAGGTGTGAACTGTAGGCATAGTGGCTGCTCTATATTGTGTGCACCTTCTACATATGTATCTAAATGTACATATCTCTCCGTGTGTATGTGTAGTTACAGGTATATACATATATAAATATATATATATATATATATATATATGTATATCTGTATCTGCATATATGTGTCTGTGTATATGTATCCTGGGAATGTTGATAGCTTCCACATTTTACATTTCCTATGGGAGCCAGATTGTACTGCATGATATAGGTGGAATGTAGTACTTTTAACATCTTATGCCCATGTCATGTCATGTCCTGGTTATGGGATCTGCAACACTTGGAAGTGTATTGCAGGGCAGATGTGTTTGGCTGTGGGGGGGTATCCCTGTTCGTATAAGACATATATTGTTTGGGGCCTTTCAAACCCATTAACAGTGCATGTAGACATATTTGTTTTTGTTAATCTACCATTGTTATCTACAGATGTATGGCTATATATATATATATATATATATATATATATATATACTTACATATATATAACTATGTCTGTATATACCTACATAGATATATATCTGTGCAGATATATGTTATATGTAACTTGCTGTGTATATGTAGACATATAGGTGTAGACATTTATGTCAATGTAGGCATTTGCATGTATACATGTTCATATATATTTATATATATATATGTATATATTTATATATATAAATATATATATATATATATATATATATATATATGGTTCTACCTGACTTAAATCGACAGCGCAGAAGACCGACAACGGAATGTGGACCTCCACAAGATCGAAAGTGAACAAGACCGACCCGAATCCCGAGTGGCAGAGCAACCACAACGCAGAAGACCGACACGACGGATGACAACACCAAACGCCGAGGATGCCGACATGGGAAAGGCTGTGTGAGTATGCGGTAGTGACGGACGTTAAGTGCGAGCAGGTAAGTGTGGAGATTGACGGTCTGTGGGGATAGGGGTGGGTTAAGTGAGTTAGGGTTAGGGAAGCGATAGGGTGGGTTAAGTGAGTTAGGGTTAGGGGCGATAGGGGTGGGTTAAGTGAGTTAGGGTTAGGGAGCGATAGGGGTGGGTTAAGTGAGTTAGGGTTAGGGAGGCGATGAGGGTTAAGTGAGTTAGGGTTAGGAGCCGGGTAAGTGTGCGATAGTGACGGACCTTAGGGTTAGGTAAGGTTTAGTGTGGGCTTGTAAGGATTTTGGTGTGCTTGTGTTGTGTGTGTGGTTTGTGGAATGGGGATGTGTTTTGTTTTCAATTGTTATTGTGGTGTGCAGTGTATGGGGTTTCGTGTTTGTGTACCGTCGGTTATTTCGTTTGGTTATGTGTGGTTTCGTGTTTATGGACTGTAATATGTGGTGTCGGTGATGTGGTTGTCGGTGTTGTGTGGTTTCGACTATGTCAGGTAGAACCATATATATATATATATATATATATATATATATATATATATATATATATAGGTTCATAGGTAGGTACTAGGCTATCTGCCCTAGGGCATTTATAAGCCTAGCCAGAATGTGTTGGCTGCCTCCTTTTAGACTAGATTCCTGAGCCTCTGTCCAGCAGGGCCATAGAAGTGATCCCAGGAGTGAATTTACGATTTCCCATCCACTCATCAAGATTTCTCTTGAAGAAGGTCAGCGAGGGGCTCTGCCTAACATGGACTGGGACTCTATTCCAGAGCGAGGGAAGCCACTGGAATAGGAATCTGTCCCTCCAGCATGTCCTATTTATAGCTGTGCTGAGGTTTAAATCCCTGGAGCATGTAGCTCTAATGGATTCGGTTTTCTTGAGGTGGAGCATGTCCATTAGATCTGGGTTAGACATGGCCTTGTACGTCAGGCAGAGATCGCCTCTGAGTAGGCGGTAAGCAACTGAGTAGAGCTGGAGTTTCTTTAGTCGAGCTGCATAGGGCATCTGTTTGAGGCCCATGATCCTCTTGGTGAGGTACTTTTGACGTCTCTCCAGCTGTTGCAGGTGTCGGGTAATGTACATCTCAAATGGGTCACTGTACTTGAATATGGGCCTGATGAGTGATGAGTAGAGGGGCACAATGACTTGTCTTGATCTAGATGTGAACCCTTTTGTGATTAGGTGAGCTATATAGAAGGTTTTTCTAAACACTTTGGCAATGTGATTGTCAAAGGAGTGGTTACTATTTACTTGTGTCCCCAGATCCCTAATTACTTCTTCCGTACTTAGCGGATTACCTCCTATGTGGTAGTTTGTGGGCACTTTGTTTTTACCAAAGGTGATGACTATACATTTTTTGGCATTTAGTTTAAGGCCATGGTTCTGACACCAGGTATCCATCTCCGTAAGACCCTTCTGGAGGATGCTTGTGTCAGCAGGAGAGTCGATTATGGCTCCCGGTTTGCAATCATCTGCAAACTTGGTCAGCCACAGTCCTCCTGTGCTTGCCTGTACCTCAGAGAAGTATATACCAAACAAGAGGGGTCCCAGGACAGAGCCCTGTGGGATGCCACTTGTAACAGGTTTAGAGTCAGACATGGCACCCGCAACTCTGACCATGTGAGTTCTATCCTTGCGCCAGTTTGCAACCCATCTTGTGACGAATGGGTTGATATTTAGGCTGGTAAGCTTATTTATGATACCAGAGTGGAGTATTGTGTCAAAGGCCTTTGCGAGGTCCAAGTAGGCTATGTGGACTGCCTTTCCCTCATCTATGGCTTTGGTAACCATTTTGAAGTAGTCATCTAGGTTTAGGAGGCAAGATCTGCCTTTTACAAAGCCAAATTGGGTAGGGTCCAGTGTCTGGAGGTTCCCAATGTCTTTGTTTATGAGATCCATGATGATGCACTCCATAGCCTTGCAGACCAGGCTAGTCAGGCTTACAGGGCGATAGTTCCCGGGATGCGTTGTGGCGCCCCCTTTGTGGAGCAGGATTACCGTTGCTGTACGCCACTCTTTGGGTACATAACCTGTGGTGAGGCTGAGTTGGAACAGTGAATTTATGTGAGGGTTTAGTTCTTTTTGGAGTTCGTGTAAGACGCAGACCGGGATGCCATCCTGTCTCATTGGTGCTGTGTTTTTTACTTTGGAAAGGGCTGCTTTCACTTGTGTGTCTGTGATATTAGGGGGACTGCATACTTCTGGGATAAACACAGGTCCTTTTGGGGGGGAGGAGGGTAAAGTTTGCACTGAACCTGTTCACCAGGATGTTGGCAATGTCAGTGGGCTCAGTGTACTTTGTGCCATTTTGCACCAGCTCAAAGCAGATTTGGGAGTTACCATCCAGATTCTTGACATTGCTAAAGAAAGCCTTGTGATTATCTTTAGAATCTTTGGCAATTTTTCTTTCAAAGCTAGCTTTTGATGATTGTATGAGGGATTGAAGTTTCTTGCTAGTACTGATCAGGTTTGCCTTCCCTTTTTGGGATTTTGCCCTATCATGTAATAGTTTCCTCCTTCTGTTGTAAAGTTTATTTATGGCCGGGGTCCACCAGACTGGTCTCTTGTTTTTGGAGGAATGAGTCTTGGTTTTACTTGGGATGTGCCATCCATGCATTCTTGTGGGTGTTCATAGAATGCATTTGTGAAGGATTCTGCATTTTGGGTAGCATTTTCCATTAGCCTGGGTGCTTTGAAGTTCTCCACCTCGGTCTTGAGAAGTGTGAAGTTTGCTTTTGAGAAGTTTTTCACACTTGTTTCCTTGGTTGGGGGGGTGGGGTCAGGATTTGGATGTCCATAGTGATTAGTTTATGGTCTGATCTTACTGACGAGGGGTTTACCTCTGGTGTGGAACATTGAGCCCCCATGTTGGTGATGACCAGGTCCAATATGTTGTCTCCTCTTGTGGGAGTGGTTGCTAGTTGTTCCATGGTGTTTGAGTTTATAAATTCCAGGAACCGTTGGGCAAAGGAGTTTGGACTTGAGTAGTTTTCCCAGTCAATGTTTGGGTAGTTGAAATCCCCCAATATCATGGTGTTTGGTGAGATTTTCATATTCTCCAGTGTTCTCAGGAATGCCAAGTGGGGGTCCTGGAACAAGGTGGGTGATCTGTAGCAGGCTACAAACTGAAAAGCAGTTTTGCCCACTGTTACTTGCACATGGATGGTCTCCGATGCCTTGTGCAGTGCCACTAAGCTGGAGATGTGGGCATCCTTAATGAAAATGGATACTCCTCCGCCTTTAGTATTTCAGACCGAGTTCTGTGGCTGAAAAGAATGGTATGAGCTATATCCTGGTAGTGCTGGGGTGCTCTCTGGAGCCTTGAACCAGGTTTCTGTTACTGCACGGATATTGATTTTCTCCATACTAAGGAGTGCCTTGAGTGCGTGCATCTTGAGGTTTAGACTTCTGGCGTTGAGTAGCATTACCCTTAGTTTTTTGTTTCTTGTATTTTCTATGGAGGTGGGTTTGTCTTTTGAGCCTTGCTTAAAAAAGGCACTATGGGGGTGGCAAGAGTCTTAGCCAGTATTCAAAAGCCTAAGGGTGACAGGTGCAAGCTGTCCCTAGCGAAGCAACGTGGCTTGTCGAGCATGTCTTCCCAGGCTGACAGACATTGGATCCCCTTTGAATGACACCAATAGCTTAGCCAATTGTTAAAATTGATAATTTTGTCCTTATACTGTGGCAACATTTTTGCTGAGGGCAAGATCCTACTCAGGGTCAGGATCATACTGGCCTGAGCTACATGATCCAAGAGCTCCTCTATGTCTCTTTTCATGTAGTCCAAGGAGGTACATCTCAGGTCATTCACACCAACATTGACAATGACAGAGTCATATTTGTACCTGCTGTGGAGTGACCCAAGTGCTTGTGTTATGTGGCAGATCCTGGCACCTGACAAGCAGCTTACAGTGACCTTCTCCTTGTTCAGTCTGGTGAGCGGGGCATCAGTGTGCCTGATAATAGAGTCTCCTATTACTAGTGTATTTAGTGTGTTATTTAGCCTTAAGGGCTGCAACTGTGTGGCACACTGATTTTGTGAAGTATGTGATACGTGAGAGGTGTTTGGTGGTAGCGGTTGCTTGGAAGTCTGCTTTGGAGGTCTCTGCTGCTTTGGCAGATTTTTATTTAGGGCCTCAGAGTATGTTTTTGTGAGTTTATGTGTCTTGTTTGTTGATATGATTGGTCTATGTGAGACTGGTTATGTAGTGTGAGTGGTTTCCTTCTCCTCCTGACTGACTGTGCCAGTCTTGGGTTGAAAGAGCTCAGCCTCCAGTTTGGCTGTATAGTTGCATCTCTTACATACATTTGAGTTTGTTGGAAGGAGGAGAGGGGTGTCTGTGCACATAAGGCAATTGTAACATTGCCTCAAGATTGCCAGATTCACCAACTGGACTGGAGAGTATACCTGAAATTGCACTTTGGACATGCCTGGATAGTTTAAAGAACTGTTTTATTATTTGTCCGGAATGGACGAATAGGGAGCCTTGTACTTCTAGATAGTATAAGGGGGTGTAGTGCTATAGTATGTTAATGCTTTACTGAGAAATTTGAGCAAATGCTGGGCTGTAAAAGGAAGGCTGAGTGCTTACTTTGAGAGTTTGACTAGTTCTAAGGGAAAAATTGAAGAGCAGACTTTGTGGAGCTGGGAATAGTTTAAAACTGCTTAAACGGCGCTGCGCGATGATGCGCACAATCGCACAAAACCATGCGAATGCGGGTTTTAAGGCAGGGAGCTAGAAAGAGATAGGAATTAGACAAAACTGCCAATAAGCTATTAGTTGCTGGGCTGAGACCACTCCTCCAGGGGCAGATAGGCTGCTCAAAGCTTCCCACTCTCACTGGTGAACAGAGAAGTTTCCTCCTGTCCAAGTAAGAAAAGGTGGGAATTTTTTTTTTTTTTTTTTTTTTTTTAGCAGAAACAACAGAAACTTAAACAGGAAACACTGTAAATGCTTTAAACGGCTAGTGCACTTGAGTATGTAGCCTACAACAATTAAACAACACAAAAACGACTTTTAGAAGTGCAGAAAACAGTTAAAATACAAAACAATGCTTTTGAGATATTAGGTAAGCCAGAAACTCGCTTTTCGGTGAGAAAATGCAGTCGCAGTTAGAAAGCAGAGAAAAAAAAATGCTTTATCTGTTTAAAGTCCCTCTTTTGTCTCACTGCTGCTTGAATGACTCTGCAGGACACCACGAGGTATATATATATATATATATACACATATATATAGCTATGTTGTATCTGTTTAGATATTAATATATTTACACACACACATACATCTAGATGTTGGTATACATTCTCTGTACTGTTGCATCACGTCGCAACCACGCCAGGCGGCAGATGTGGGCCTACTGGTTCAGAGCCCACTCCGTTGCAGCTGTGGGGGACATAAGAGGAATATTTAGCCATACCTATCCATGATATACCTGAGCTGATACTTATTACACACATACTGTGGTGATACTTACACATGGTTGGAACATCCCCTGATGCTCTAGCCTCTTGGAGCCACTCCTCCAAGAGGTCCCCCTTCCACCGCTTCAGGTCGGCATAGTGGTGCCTGACCTGCTCACCAGTTTGGGGTAAGCCATGGCACTGGTGAGGCCACGGGTAAGGTAGTCCCAGGCCTATGCCTTATACTGGGAGCCCTGGTACTGGCCCTGCAGCAGTCAATGTGCATGGTCTTTAACTAGGAGTTCTGCCATGACCTTGGACTCCTGGATGCACCAGCGCTGTGCCCAGAAGCTCACTACTTCTCCCGTTACTGCCATAGTGCTTGCAAAGGGAAGTTACAACCAATTATGAGCTGCATTCCCACCTCTTGGGATTAAGTTATGCCGATTTTCAGCACTTTTCCATGATTGGCTTGTTTTGAAAAGGTTAAGCTATGGGCAAACCTGCTTACCTAAGGCTGTCATTGTTTAAAAGGGTATACCCCTGGCCACAAAGAGTTAGCTGGTGTACACATTGCTCACACCTCCTAAGCTGGCCTGTGCAATGCTTGGTGTTGCCTATGGTAGACTTTCATTATAATGCTTTTTTGGCATTGTGTTATTATTCATTACACCTTATATGTATGCCTGGTATCCCTGATTTATGTGTATGTACACTCTGTGGGGTCCTTGTGTTTTACTGGGGACTTTGACACTCTATTACAATTACACCTCACTTCTGGGCTTACTGCTGTACTCCAGTACACATATTTATGTTATGTACTGGGTTATGGCACATATGACTATATACTGATGCCTTTTTTCAGGTTCAGTTTGGTTATACTATGGTGAGGACATGTTTACTACTACCTTATTCTTCTGGATTTCTGTGATGGCTTGGTGGATAACTATTGTGACTATGGTGTGTAGGGTCCTTGGTTCGAGACCTGTATGGCTGTTTATTTTGTTGATGGGCAGAACAAGGGCCATTGGATACAGAGTGATTAAGGCACTTTTGAGCACTTGTAAGTGGGTTTGCATGATGGTAAGCACTGCTAACCTAGCGTTACATCTGCTTACAGAGAGTTAGCTTCAGAACTGCTTAACAGTGTAGGCATTGCTTACCCATGCACAAACGCACTTAGAACCACTTACTTGTGCTTAAATATGCTTACTACTGCTTAATTGTGCTTACACCTGCTTATTAGCGCCTTATTCATTATGACACTGACACTTCACATGTGCATTTCCTGCAGTACTCCAGTTCATAAATATATGTTATTTAGTGGGTTTTGCAACAAAAATATTGGTCATAATGTGCTTTGCCATGGAAAGTGCTGCAGTGGGATTTGAACCTGGAATGCCTATTCGTAAGGTGAATGCTCTGCCCACTACACTATTACTATGCTGCGTCAATTGTATATATCTTCCTTGTTATCCTCTTCAGCCTTTTAAGCTGCTTTAACCATAGTTAAGCTATGGGCACACCCACACACTTACTGTTAGCTTTAATCGGATTTAAAAAATAAATAAATAAAAGGGTTTCTTCATTTTATTTATATGTACTGTTGCTGTTGTACACATGGGGGACTGTTGGTGGGGATATGCTGACACCTACGTGTGGTGTTGCTCATTCCTTACTCCTTTCTGCTGTTCTACATTGCAGGGGCATGTTTATTCTGAGAGCTTTGCTCTCACACAATACCCCTGCACTCTTACATGCTCCATGTATGCCTAGGAGCTCGGGCAGCGCGCCTTATTAATATGCAAGGCACGCTGCCATCCTGCTCCTAAATGAGCACTTCCATGCAGGACTAAGCTAGTCCTGCATGGAAGTTTACTAAATCTGGGAGAAAGTTAAGCAGTGTGAGTAAACTTCTTCAACACAACGAAATAAAGTAAAGTTAAACAATGTGTCAAAGCATATTCAGTTTAGTTTGAAAAGTTTGTTTGCGTCTTTTAGCTTTTTTCCAGTTAGGGGACGCCACAGCGGAACTCCGATCCGCTAATGATTGGCAGTAGATTTTTACATGCTGGCTTGGTGGGCCTAATGCACAACCTTCAACAAAGGAACGCCCATTCACACATGTCGCCACACAGAAGACGCTCTAACTGAGAATTGAACTGACAATGTCTAATTGTGAAGTGACAACGCTACCACAGCACCACCACCGCAGTATCAGTTTAGCTTGAAAAGTAAGGAAGTAAAATGTGAAACACACCTAGCCAGAGACAAATTTAGTAAAAAGGAACATAATAAATCTCACAAGGTAAGAAACAGTCTTCTGTTTTTCTTCTTGTGGAAAATAATGTGGCAAAATCAGACTCAAAAGATATTACGGATAAGTGGAATAAGTATTTTGCCAGACTGAAGCAGAGTTCCTCCCTAACCCAATTCAAGCACAACTTGCACAATTGGATGGGAAACTGGAAATTTAGCCCTGGTTTGACACCTATGTCTCTAATGGACACACGTAACCTGAAAATGCTTCATCTTCCAGACCCATGCGTACACCTACCAAGGGTATCAGAACCTGTCAGAGATTTGGGATGTATGAGTAGGCTTAAAAAGGCCCTTGTGGCCATTAGCCTAGTAAACACCTATGAACCTTTGAACTTAGTGAATGCAACATTGCTTTACACTTCAAAATGGTAAATGTTTGAGTAATATGGAATGCCTTTTAAAACAGCCATGATGTAAACAAATACTTTTAGTAAAACCAGGGCTAATAATACACACACATATATATATATATATATATATAAATATATATATATATATATATATATATATATATATATATATATATATATATATATATATATATATATATATATATATATATATATATATATATATATATATTGGTCTACTGCTCTACATCGAAAGAACACTTCTTCAAAATAGAGCAGGAGACCCACACTTCAGCGAAAGTTCACTTCAATGAAAGTGCACTTTCGCTGAAGTCTAGTCCCCGGGCGACAAAAAAAGAAAAACAAAAACACTAAAACATGTTTTTGCAGGGGGCAAGCCCCCCTGTGCCCCTCACTTAAATATACCAACTCTGAGATCTCACTACAGCGGGGAAAAGGGAATATTCCCATTCCGCGCTGTAGTGTGACTGCCGAAGTCAATGTTCGAAGTTTCACTACTTCGAACAAGTGGACTCAGTGAAGTGGGTTTGAAGAAGTGAAACTTCGAACATTTGCACGGATCCCATATATATATGTCATGGTCTAATTATCATCTTATATAGTATATTTAAGGAGTTACTAATGACAATGACTGATCCACTTATTTGGAAAGTATCAAACATTGCACACATTTCTGAGTGTAGCCATTTAACTGAGGTTAAAAACTACAGACCTATCAGCCCAGCATCAATATTCAGTAAATGCTTTGAGTGATGAAGCCCTGGTTCTACAGTATGAACATTAAATACTAGACCTAAAGACTGGTATTACCCAGCATGGTTTTGTTAAAGGTAGATCTAGCATAACCAATCTGGTTGAATTTTAGAACATTCTGACTTTGCCTTATGACATGGTTTATCTGTACCTGTTGTTTCTGTGTGAGCTAAAGTGTTGTATCCTTTACTAGTTTTGCTATTTACAATGGATTCATTGGGAATTGGATTATCCACTTGTTGAACTTGGCCAAAACTAGTTAAAGGAATATATTTAGAGCAATAACCAGTCAAAGCAACTTAACCAAGAGATCCCCAAGTACCTGCCTTGTATTTAATGTTTTTTTTATTTAGTCATCTTTGAAGAAAATAGAACATTAATTACAGTGTTCACATTTTTAAATATGATTGGGGTGTCACATCAATATTTATTAATCTGATCAAATCACCTACAGCCAAAGTTCACTCTACACTGTGCTAGCCCTGACCCATACTGGATAGGAAAACATGCAAATAACTATAACGTAGCCTGTATTGTAGATTCTAATGAAGATCTTGTCATTTTAAGTTATTATTTACTAGTAATTTCAACATGGGCAAATAACTTTGGATTAAGGCTCAGTACTAAAAAAGTAACACCATAATTTTTGCTAAAAGTAAGATTAATAGTTTTATAAATTTGGATAATGAAGGATTAGAAAATGTAAGCTGTTAGAAGGATCTGAAAATATTTATTAGTACTGATGTTACATTTAATAAACATGCTGAAGAAATTAAACAAAACTATGCAGATATTGTGCCCACTGTTGAAAGGCATCCCTATCAGAGATGAAAAGAATGTTTTGCCCTATATAAAACATCTGCAAGGTCAATAATTGAAAACAGCATGTTTCATCAGTATTCAGTGAAGCAATTAAACTGTTAGAATCTATCCAGCAGACACTTATGTGGTCTATACTTTCTGCATGACATCTGGACTACTAAGACAGATATAAGAAGGTAAAACTCTTCACTATACAATTGATGTAAAAATACATTATGTTTGTGTACATATTTTTAATGATGATTTTGCATTAAAATTAATTTCAGTGGAAAAAATAAATTCTGTGTAGCACAGATAATTCCAAAAATGTTGAATAAACTCCCCTACTGCATTCAAATACAAATAACAGAAGTTAGTTTAAAAATAATTTTGATATATATATATATATATATATATATATATATATATATATATATATAGATAGATAGATAGCCTGGTAACTGGGCTTTTAATAATAATTTAATGGAGTCAGTGTTCACATGTGGCCTTTCAGCTGAAAAACTGTTTTTTGAACTTGTAAACTTCCAAATTTAAGAGATTTGTTACACCATTCAAAACAGTATATTGCTTGTATGAACAAAATATCTCTTGTATTTATAAAATGTTCTGGGCTTATGTCAAGTAAAAATCACTGCATGTTATTGATTTTTGAAGAAAACTGTATGACTTTTGAAATATACTGCTTGGTAGAAACTGACAAAAAGTGTGTGTGTGTATCAGTGCATGCATGCACGTGTGTGTGTGTGTGTGTGTGTGTGTGTGTGTGTGTGTGTGTGTGTGTGTGTGTGTGTGTGTGTGTGTGTGTGTATGTATGTGTTTGTGTGTGGATCCTACTTACTGAGAAGCAAAAATAAAAGAAAATAAACATACAATGTGTAGAAAGTGGTGGCAAATAATAGTGCTTTATACATCAATGAATCTTAATAGATTATGTCTGTGCCAAAGTGAATAACTTTGTTCAGTACTGCATTATAATTACTTTGACTGAATCTATTTCTTTGTATTGAACAATAGCAAGAAACCTGTATAAGAGTGTATGAAACAGATAAAATAAAAGCATTTCTAATAAAATGATTTTTTAATAATGAGGAATTGTACTTTTATATGAGAAATGTACTGTGCCCATAGAGACATTTTATCCAAGTCACCAACAAAGAGAAAGGGAGGTAAAGTTATTTTCCACTAATAAAGATGGCTGCAACTGTGAATTATTGCATAATGATTTTGTGAGTGCTTATGGAGTACACAACAAAACAAATTAAAGAAATGCTATGTTGGTCCACTAGCAGAAAACACAAAGACACTGGAATACATATGTGATGTAATAGTTTTTATTGGAACAACATAGGTTTTGCAGTTACTCCAGTAATTGCAAAACTTATGTTGATCCAATAAAAGGCATTATATCACGTGTGTTCCAGTGTCTTTGCATTTTCTACAGAGTAGACATGAACTCAGTCCTGTGGTTACAGAATTTAGGATGGAATATTAGACTTAATTTACTTGAATACAGCTGTGAGGTACTTATCTGAACTGAGTTTTAAGTTGTTTGGTTGAACCAATCTTTCAATACTCTTTATAATATGTCTGAGATTGAGTGGTGGAACTGTAATTAACATGCACCACATAATTTCACTATAAATAAGCTGCACTGGAATAAAAACGTGAGCATTGTGGGAGTATGATATATTCAGTTAGATAACTCCAAAAACTCACAAAGACAATAAACTAGTAAAACACAAAAATGAATTCACTGGAGTACCTTCCAAAAAGACTGTTTATTGTTAATGCTTTCATTTAGACACATTTCTAAACTTCTTCAGACAACTTGTCTCAACATACTATCATATTAATAGAGACTACAGTTAAACGTTAATTGCTCAGCAAATTAAATCCTTAAAGCAATATGTACAGAAATATACTCACTGACATTGTTGTTGTCTTTTGGCTTTTCCAGGTTAGGGGTCGCCACAGCGGAACTCCGGTCTGCTAATGATTGGCAGTAGATTTTCACGGTGCCGAGTTGCCAGCTCAATGCCCAATCTTCAACAAAGGCACGCCCATTCACGTATGTCTTTTGGAATGCCAGTCGACCCGCAGGGAGGACATGCAGACTCCACACAACACACTGACATTAAGTACCTCAAATACACAGAAACCTAATAAAACACATTATAATAGTTGACAGCTAAATCAAAACATAAAAAATGCTCTCACAAAATTATTATAGAGACCACATATACATAAAAAGTTACCAAAATGAAACATGATAATGTATGTCAATTAAAAATACAAGAATAAAACCTATTCAATTATGTTAGCTACACATTAGATAGGGTGGTATTTATATTTACATGTATATCCAACCTATTCAGTGCTTTACGCTTCAAAATACACATAATGGAAGCATATTCATTTAGCCCAGGCAAAATATGGGCAACAGTACGAATCTGCCATAATAATTCATTTTCTTCGAGCTTGAGCTGTCAAGGTCCCCCTTTAACACATTGGTTTTCCTGATGTAAGATAGTAAAAAGAAATTTATGTGTGGAGTAGTCTAAAATTTGTCGGGCAAGTGCATTAAGTGAATTACCTTTTTTAATATGATGTATGTGTTAGTAAATTCTCTGTCTTAGGGTCCTCTCCATTTTCCCAATATAGAACGATTGCCATAGTTGGCATAATGCTACATAAACTACTGCCTTTTATTCACAATTATATTTCATGTTTACTTGGAATGTTTGACCTCTGATGTCAAAAGTGTGACCAATTTTGATGAATTGGCACTGATTACAGTGTCCACATTTAAAAATCCCCTTATTTTTGTTATTCTTTGTAAGCATATTATGTGATTCAATCAGATTCTTAAAATTTAACCCTCACTTGTATGCTATATGCAAAGGCTGGTCAAGTTTTTTTATTAATGTGTGTGTCTTCTAAAATCAAAGACCAATTTTTATATAATATATTTGATGCAAGTTCTGCATTGATAGAGTATGTAGTTATAAATGTGGGACCAGTATAACCTGCAGTATGACATTGTACAGTAGTACTTAGAGCGTCCGTGTGGTTATGTGTTATATCTGGTGAATTATATCGCTTATTCACAATTGGCCGAAAAAGGCCATTCTGATGTTTGATAATAACTTCTATATAAATTTGATCAAATAATTGGCTAGGATATCCTCTACTGATGAATATGTCTCTAAGAAGGTTACATTCAACTAGGAAATCTTGTTCTAAGGAAACCATCCTAGCAGCCCTAACCAACTGTCCCTTCATGACTGCTTTCTTTTGATGGAAGGGATGGCTGCTAGATAAGTATAAAACTTGCTTAGCCAGGAATTTCATTTCAAGAGGTTACAATAAGAAGTTAGTGGATAAGGCCATTTTGGAAGGAGATTCCAAAAGAATCAACGAGGGTGCCCCACTCATCACCAGACCGAACACTCAAATGAGTCACCAGACGTTGGAACACACATCTCACAACAGAATTGTTATACCTTATACCAACAGAAATGACCATGTTCTCAAAATTTTCAACAAACATTGGCATCTACTGATGATAGATGAAGACATCAAATCCCTTATAGACACTCAACCCAGTGTAGCTTATAAGAACATGCTTTCCCTGAACAGACTACTATGTTATGATAGACCTCACAATCATACACAATACAACACCCACAAGACCGGCACTTTTGCTTGTCAATCCTGCAATCAATGCAGATACATTGCCGGTCCCTGTACATACACATATAAACATCCCATTACACAAAGATCATATACATTTAACCATTATGCAACTTGTAGGTCCATCAACTTAGTTTATTTGGCTGACTGTCAGGTCTGTCATAAATTTTATGTAGGGATGACCACTAGATCGTTGCGTGAACGAATAAGGGAGCATGCTTATGCTATCACCAAAGGCAATGCTCTAAACGCATTGGCGAAACATACTATTGAGCTTGGAAATACACATATTTTCAAGTTCTTGGTTTTAGAATTAGTTCATATAGATGGAAGACTAGGTAACTTACAAAATAGAGTGGAGGAAAGAGAAAGTAAATGGATATTGAAGCTTCAAGCACATAGGTTTGGGCTTAATGATAGGTTTACCATTAAGCCCTTCTTAGCTGCCACATCCCTTAAGCACTAATATGTAGTTTTGGAACAATGTTTTGTTTTTATTGCCCTTTTAAGTGATTGTGACATCATGCAATTCATGTGTATTTAATGACCTACTTCGCAGTATGTTCTTATGTCTGATGAAGCGTTGCGAGTCAACGCGAAAGCGCTCACACTATTCTCTGCAGTTTTCGTTTTTAATAAAGTGGATTTTTACTTAATACCTTGGAACTCATTTATCCAATTGAAGAACTTAGTGGGAATCGATTTGTATTGTGATACAGTTCATGGTGCACTCTATACTTTCTGTGCTTATTCTTAAGAAATTATTAATTTAACTTATCTTCAACTGCAATAAAGAAACTGTTTTCACAAAAGATTTGTCTAGAATATGAACACACAAACATTCATCAGTTTGTGATGATTTTTTTTTTCTTTTACCATAGCTGAGATTACTTTTTTCTAATATTTCACAATAGCATGTTTTTGTGTGTCATCCTTTTCAATTTAAATAACAAGTTTATGTATATTGCAACTGGTGCAATATGGTTCATTGTTTTAGTACAATGGCACTCACCACTCCTCTTCTATGCAAAAGTAACTATAAAACCATAAATGCTTTAACCATTTAATCAGAAAGAACCTATACTGACTACTGAGTCCACCTTTGAAACATTTTATCTTTTTTTCCTTGTTAGCATTGAGTATTTGCAGAATTTTATGTGCAAGCACTCAATAAAACAACTCTGTTTTCAAAGTTTTCACCCATGAAAACTTCAAATGGCTAGAGAAATTGGGATCATCAATGAACACAAAATTTCTAGAACAATCTCAAGAAGCGACATGTACCTATTAACAATATACATGTCGCTTCTTGAGATTGTTCTAGAAAATAATGTATTATGTTATCACAATGAATACTATTTACAAACTAAGGGTGTAGCAATGGGCACCCCATGTGCCAACGCCTATGCCAATTTGGTGTTGGCACAATGGGAACACAATTTTGTGTTCATTGATGATCCCAATTTCTCTAGCCATTTGAAGTTTTACAACAGATTTGTGGACGATGTGTTCCTCATATGGGCAGGAACGCTTCCTGAATTATTGGGCTTTGTTGAATACTTAAACACGTCCACAGAGTTTCTTGGCTTTGATTGCAACCATTCCACAGTTGACATAGACTTTCTAGACATCAAGGTTATCATGGGTGAACATGGTTTTGACACTGAGCTCTTTAGAAAGAGCTGTTGGAAAAACAACCTTTTACATCGAGGGAGTATGCACCCTCAACATATTTACAAGAACATAGTCAGGAACCAAACCACAAGGGTTTCTAAGCTGACGTCAACAGAAACAGCCTATCAACAGCATAAAACTTGCTTAGCCAGGAATTTCATTTCAAGAGGTTACAATAAGAAGTTAGTGGATAAGGCCATTTTGGAAGGAGATTCCAAAAGAATCAACGAGGGTGCCCCACTCATCACCAGACCGAACACTCAAATGAGTCACCAGACGTTGGAACACACATCTCACAACAGAATTGTTATACCTTATACCAACAGAAATGACCATGTTCTCAAAATTTTCAACAAACATTGGCATCTACTGATGATAGATGAAGACATCAAATCCCTTATAGACACTCAACCCAGAGTAGCTTATAAGAACATGCTTTCCCTGAACAGACTACTATGTTATGATAGACCTCACAATCATACACAATACAACACCCACAAGACCGGCACTTTTGCTTGTCAATCCTGCAATCAATGCAGATACATTGCCGGTCCCTGTACATACACATATAAACATCCCATTACACAAAGATCATATACATTTAACCATTATGCAACTTGTAGGTCCATCAACTTAGTTTATTTGGCTGACTGTCAGGTCTGTCATAAATTTTATGTAGGGATGACCACTAGATCGTTGCGTGAACGAATAAGGGAGCATGCTTATGCTATCACCAAAGGCAATGCTCTAAACGCATTGGCGAAACATACTATTGAGCTTGGAAATACACATATTTTCAAGTTCTTGGTTTTAGAATTAGTTCATATAGATGGAAGACTAGGTAAGTTACAAAATAGAGTGGAGGAAAGAGAAAGTAAATGGATATTGAAGCTTCAAGCACATAGGTTTGGGCTTAATGATAGGTTTACCATTAAGCCCTTCTTAGCTGCCACATCCCTTAAGCACTAATATGTAGTTTTGGAACAATGTTTTGTTTTTATTGCCCTTTTAAGTGATTGTGACATCATGCAATTCATGTGTATTTAATGACCTACTTTGCAGTATGTTCTTATGTCTGATGAAGCGTTGCGAGTCAACGCGAAAGCGCTCACACTATTCTCTGCAGTTTTCGTTTTTAATAAAGTGGATTTTTACTTAATACCTTGGAACTCATTTATCCAATTGAAGAACTTAGTGGGAATCGATTTGTATTGTGATACAGTTCATGGTGCACTCTATACTTTCTGTGCTTGTTTTCGTTTATTTAAGGAGAGTGCTTTACCTGGCAGTGTGTTTTTTTCTTCTTGAATTTCTTAAGAATACTTACTAATGAACTGTGCTACATGTTGCCTGCCCTTCATGGGGGGTGTATGTGCTGGTTGGGGGTTGCAGTGATTATAATGCACATGACTCAAACAACTTTTTTTTATTAAAGTGATTGCTGTTTTTTTTTTTTTTGAACAGAATAAGTGAACTAGGCAACACAATGTACATTACCATTTATAAATTAAGAGCGTACATACAATCAGATGCAAAAAAATAGATTCCAACAAGATTGCCTTTGTAGAAAATGCAACAAATATCCACTTAAATCTTCAAATAGCATAGCACAGTGAATTGAACATATTGCACCAGTTGCAATATATAAACTTGTTATTTAAATTGAAAAGGATGACACACAAAACATGAAGCAGATCCATGTGTATATATATATATATATATATATATATATATATATATATATATATATATATATATATATATATATATATATCTTGAGCTAAAAACAGAGTGAAGAAGATGGTCTTGTTACCCTGCAGGAACAATGCTAAGGCAAATTCTATGGTTTTTGCTCATTTACGATTCAATGTATTTTGGTTCAATATACTATGAGTCAAACCAAGTAATGATGGAGATATAGTTTTACACACACACACACACACACACACACACACACACACACGTGTGTATGTGTGAGTGTGTATGTATGGGGGCTCTCCAACGTACCCATATTATCTACTTGAAGTTAGCATTATTTTGTCTGAATCAATGTATTTGCTATCTTTTCTCAATAAATAAAAAAATGATTACAGTAAAAAAAAACAATTTAATGATAAGAAAATATTTGCTGTAGTGAACTCTTTTACTCAGCCAGAAAGCCATGAGGAATTCCAACTGCAGATCTTACATATGTGTAGTTGATGATTGTATAGGGCTATGCATTTATAAATGAGCAATTTACCTTATGAGGAAATGTAATGTGAATAATCTGAAATTCCAAAGACTGACAATACATTCTGTTAATTCCCAGCTAAGAATACAGTGTGAATTTAAGCATTCAGTTAATACTCAATTTACTTTGCATCATATCTGAAATTTGCAGGTATACACACTTTTGTTGCATCATATTTATAATGCATGAAATCCAGCTTGCATCATACATACAAATATAACTGGGATTACAATGCAACATTTAAAATGCTGTATCAGCATTTTAATGAATCTGTACAGTAGTTTGCATAATACTTCTTTCTGATGTAAGAAACTGTAATATGATTTTTTGCTAAAATATTTTTTTAAGTTAATGTAAATTGCAAACGCTGGTTAATATAGTATACCTTTGACTGTATACCTAATGACACTTTTCTCTTTGAAAACAGAGTTGTTTTATTGAGTGCTTGCACATAAAATTCTGCAAATACTCAATGCTAACAAGGAAAAAAAGATAAAATGTTTCAAAGGTGGACTCAGTAGTCAGTATAGGTTCTTTCTGATTAAATGGTTAAAGCATTTATGGTTTTATAGTTACTTTTGCATAGAAGAGGAGTGGTGAGTGCCATTGTACTAAAACAATGAACCATATTGCACCAGTTGCAATATATATAAACTTGTTATTTAAATTGAAAAGGATGACACACAAAAACATGCCATTGTGAAATATTAGAAAAAGGTAATCTCAGCTATGGTAAAAGAAAAAAAATCATCACAAACTGATGAATGTTTGTGTGTTCATATTCTAGACAAATCTTTTGTGAAAACAGTTTCTTTATTGCAGTTGAAGATAAGTTAAATTTAATAATTTCTTAAGAATACTTACTAATGAACTGTGCTACATGTTGCCTGCCCTTCATGGGGGGTGTATGTGCTGGTTGGGGGTTGCAGTGATTATAATGCACATGACTCAAACAACTTTTTTTATTAAAGTGATTGCTGTTTTTTTTTTTTTTTTTTGAACAGAATAATTGAACTAGGCAACACAATGTACATTACCATTTATAAATTAAGAGCGTACATACAATCAGATGCAAAAAAATAGATTCCAACAAGATTGCCTTTGTAGAAAATGCAACAAATATCCACTTAAATCTTCAAATAGCATAGCACAGTGAATTGATTTTTCAGTATGTATTAGAGAAGCTGGCCGAATAACAAACCAGTTACTTTCACTAAACTATATGGATTCTATTTCATAAATGGCAACTATTTTGGCTTCATAATGCCTGCATAGATAAATATGTGAATATAATTAATTAGCAATTTACTTACGTAAACATGTAATAAATGCAGCATCTACATTTATTCGCTAACCAGTCTGGCTAATTACAGTTCCTGACATCAACATATATTAGTTTCTATGCCACATTTGTCTCTGACTGATCTACACAAATAATACATACAGCCTTAGAATCCATGATGTACTTCAATTTGCTTTGCAAAGAAGTGAACTAATATAACCTTATGCTGGACTGATTCTGGCATTTATAGCATGGTTCTCCATGCTGGTGTAAGCTTTCCAAGTTGGAATGTTACACTGATGCGTACATGTATGCATTCCCATGGAGGTTCTTGTGCACTATCACACTGAGGCTTGCATCGCAACTTCACTTTTTAACTAACCATCAACCATTCTTTGTTGTGGGACCATATTTTCCCTTTGCCATAGTAGTGTAGGGTTAGAATAACAGCATCACATTTTAGGTTGTTTGGTATGATTCCTGAATACAGTGCCTTTGTTGCAGGGCCTGCATGGCCTTACAATGTCCATGTACATTTCCTCTACTGGACTTCAGTCACATCCCATACTTCAGTGATATGCAGCAGGGTGAATTGGCAATGCATAAAACAGAGAGATAGATATAGATATGAAATGTCTTTTTCACCTTGATGTTCAGTAGTGTGACTAGACATTTTTCCTCAAATTAACAATACACACATAATGTGGTCTGCTGTTTATAAGACTGTGAACAATAAAAAGGATGCTCAGAGACTAGTATCTATTGCCCCTTCTTTTTACTGGTGCCCATTTCCAGCAGCCCTGTCTATTTCTGTCAAGTCTCATTTGCCTCTACCATGGGAGGGTTAAGTGAAAAACTCAGAAACATGCAGGAAGCTAATACTCAGATTTTACTCTTGCTTAAGGATCCCTGGTTAACTCCTCATTGCCTAAGACTTCTTTTGCATTCAGAAATATGTTGTGTGCTTACTAGCACCACTACACATCTGATTCAATAGCCTTAGTTTCACAAGAAGTTGTAGGACCCAAATCATATTTGATCAAGCTTTGCTAGACATGCAGCTCCAATGATTACACCAGTTCCATGTCCATTAGTCTTACTGTATGCATTCTGGTGCATCATCAACCCAGTTTTTCCCATTTTCTACATGGGTTGGGGTGTTGTGTCAATGGTCTCCATCTTCCTCAATTCAGTGTCACTCTTCTGTCTTCTTCGACACTCATACCTGACTATCGCAGGTCTTCTCTCACACAATCCATCCACATCATTGCTGAACACTACATTTCCTTTTGCCTTCTACCTGTCTGTCCTAAATCTTCTTCACCAGATTGTCTTCTGCTTTTCTGCATATGTGTCTGAACCACTATAATCGGTTCTCTTTCATGTTTCCTGCAACTGGAGCAACATTGGCTTTTGCTTTTATGTTCTCTTTTCTTCATCTGTCCCACAGTGTTCCTCCTACCACCCATCTCATGCACTTCATCTCCATCAGCTCTAGCTTACTCGACTGCTCTGCCTTTACTGCCCAGGTTTCTGCACCATACAGTAGTACAGCAGGCATTTCAGTACATTCATTACATTTCAATAGTCTCAAATGACTCCATAAATGAACAATCCATGATTAATATCATTTTATTTATGCAGATAGATAGATAGAAGGCATTCAGTTAGATAGATAAATATATAGATAGACTGATAGATTGGCAGACAGATGTGTCATCGGTATTTACCTTTCCTGATAAATACAGTCCCTTCTGTCCCTGTCTATCACATTCTATACTTCATCATTTGCTGCCAGCACAACACAGCATAATGATTCATAAAACTATTGCTTGCAGCACAAAGTCATCCACTGTATAAGTATGTGATTTAGTTTGTCTTCACCAGTATTAGTATGGTGACCAGACTGAGAAACAACATTTGTTAAGTTTACTTATTAACTATTCTAGCTATAACCCAGATAGGACGTATTTCATGTGGTTTAGTTTAATTGATCTTGACCTAATTTTAGCTATGACCCACATAACAAGGGCAAGAATAAATGCATAATTTACATTAGTTAATTAACATTTCTAAAAAGCAGGAGAAAACCAAATTACGTTGAGAAACCCCACTCATAAATGCTTTGCCACAAAGTGGTGAGGTAAATAATTAATAAAAGTCCTCCTCCTCAAACTGCTTGCAAAGCATGACCAATACAAGGTGGACATTGTTAATCATGATACTTTGACATACAACTGTTGGAACAAACATTATGAGATGTGTAAAAAGCTGCCATTGCATGCTTCTGCATCTGTTCTCATCTCACTTTCCAACTGAGCCTATAGAACGATATTCTCACATCACACTGACATTTTTGAGATGTAAATTTATTTTTATCAGTTTGTGCCTTGGATTCAGTCACTAATACCGCTTGTGTTACACTTCATTTAAGAATGGTATGCCATTTGTCCACCATAGTTTAAGCTCTTTAAGGCTACATGCTGTATGTTATTCCCCCATATTTCGCTTGTGACCCCAGCTCTATTGTTGCACCATATCCAGTCCAGGAAGCAGTCTGAAGAAGAGCTATGATACAGTGATAACATTATCTCTACATTACTCCTTAATGCAGTCAAAAGATCCATAACTGACTCCCACATATTTAAAGGTGCCTGTTACAGGCAAACATTTATACCTCCCCTAACTGTCCTTCATGTATATGAGCTGCGTGTTTAATACACATACTCCAAATGCATGGAAAAGCTGCATCTATCTTATCCCATACCTTCAATGCTAGAAAACATTTGTTACCTATACCTTTGTTCCCAGTGCCTTTCCTCTTCATGAACTTGATTTGCTGCCTTTATGGGCATGTGAAACAATGCCTCATAATTAAGTATGTACATTCTTTATAAGATGAACAGAATAATTTATGTATGTGTGTATGTATATTTTTATGCATTTATGTCTGCATGTATGTCTTTATGTATTTATTTATTACAAGACAAACTTCATAACAAATTAGCTAGACAAAAGAAACACACAGAACAAGTGTATTTGAGCGCTTTCATTTTTTAATTCTAAGAACTTCTTCAGAAATGAGAAAACCAAAAGTACACTTCAATAAATACAGTAAAAACGGCCAATCACACTTAAAACAGGAAATCAAATATCCAGGATGGAATGCAACCTAATAAGCAAACTTTGTTTTCAAAAAGCTAGTAAAAATTTAAGAGACCTATCTTGTCAGGAGGGAGTGGTGCTCAGGGGAGAGAAAGAGCTTAATAGCCTTGTGGAGGGAGGAGGGACTAGTTCATCTACACCACCTGAAAGATCAGATAATGTTAAACCTGTCATTAAAGCCAGGTGAAAATTCTACATCTAAAAATAAGTTGTTGTTGTTTGTCTTTCGGCTTTTTTCCCGGTAAGGGGTTGCCACAGCGGAACTCTGGTTCGCTAATGATTGGCAGTAGATTTTTATGAAACGCCCATTTACGCATGTCTTTCGAACGCTACCCATCTAGAAATAAGTACATCCCAGTAAATACAGTAAAAAAATAAAATACACTTAAAAAAAGAAAATCTCACTTTAAGAAATATTTATGTATGTATTTATTTATTCATTCAGTCATCCATGTATGTATGTATTTAGTTAGTTATTTATTTGTGCATGCATGCATTTGTTGATTAAGGTAGAGCACTGATCCAAGTGGATCATTTTGAGGTTCTGTCTGAGATTTTACAACCAGATAAAAAGGATGTACACTAATAACACTGAGAAGACAATAGTAGTAGTACAGCAAAAGACATGAAAGCACGTATAGGATTAATTAGTGCAAAGCTGGCACTAGTTTGCTAAACCTCTTAAAGGTGGAATACACAGACAACTAAATGTATTTATACTGCATGTGAAGATTGTGCTACTCTATGAACTCTAGTAAAAGAATACTAAATCTATACTACATTGTGCATCTTCTACAAAGCTACAAAAACTATTAAATGCACACAGTTTGTCATTGAGATATGTACATAAGGAAGATGAGGGTAATAAGGAAAGGATTTATTGATGTAATAAGTGATAAGGGAACTTGTAGATGTGGGGAGTTTGAAAGATAGAGGAAGGTGAAAGTTTTTGTGAGGAACATTTTAGGGGAGTGAGCTGTTAGCTTCCCAAATACCCATTACCACTGTGTTAGCCTAACTCTCTTTTAAATACCACTTTCTTGATATGCCCAATGTCCTTTGGAGACTTAACTTTTATGAGCAATGTCCAGCTGTGCTCCAGTCATAAGGCACTGCATAATAAATTGTACTTCATATAGACCCTCCGTTAGGAGGAGGTTCTGTAGTAAGATATCGACCTACATCTAACCTGTGTTACCATCATCTTGGTGTCTAGGACCTGTTCTCATTTCTTTCATTATTTACTTACTTTTTTTCATAAAACTTGCAACCAGACTTGTTGGTATGGTGTATGAATGCAGCGGGGGCCTACATAGTTTCTTTCTGACACATCATTCATGTTTATTTAAATTATGACTATGCAAACTGTGCCTATATATACAAATAAAATAATACTATTAATATTGTTACATCATACATCAGCTGAGCCGCTCTCTTCTTGAGTTGCAAAACTTCACTTATTCTAATGGTCCTTGATACATTCAGTCTGTACGTGCTTAGATATGCCTTGTCCTCAATGTATCACTCAAACAGACCAGCAGGGCCGAATCAATAAAGCCTTTATATTTGCCTTTCGACATCACATAATTGTAAGCACTGTTGAGCTAGGAATATCTGTGTCGTGCTAAAAATTTTATGTAAGATACCTTAAAAGCAACAATCCATGAAACAGTGTATTTGTGTTGTCCTTCAAGCTCCCAGGCTTTTCAAGGTACCTTGCAGCAGACTTCAGCTGTTTAGCCTAGACTTTGAAAGACATGAAACAGCAAATGAGAGACATAGAATAATAACAATTTTCCAAGTATTTTGCATACATTCATGTCAAATATTAGTGGTTCACAACATTAGATTCATAGGTACTTCATCAGAGGTTCATAAGTACTTAATGGTCTGTTGATCTACGATGATCTTAAGAAACCTAGTGTTACATCCACATGATTGTTTTTACCCTTTATATTTTACATACAAATTTCTTTTACATTACATCATGCCCTGGCAGGCTTACAAGATTTTAGACCTAGATACCTTACTGCCTCATTAAGTCCCGGCAGTATGCAACATTTTTTTGTAAATTTTCAGCAGAGACTACAACAAGAATGCAAATTATCATAATGGAAGGAACACTAACAATGTGATTTACATTGGGCTCTTAGCCCTGCAGCCACAAAACCCTCTACTACATATGCCTTCAATTCAAATAATTTTGCATGCATCTGCAGCAAGATGTTAATCTGTAGCATCTATCCAAGCTGCCTTCCAGAAATAGTTTTTATTATAGTTCAAACTTTGAAAGACTTTTATTCTAAATGTAGGGGTAAGATCGCTTAGTGCTGTTTGTGTAAAACCTTTCAAAGCGTGATGATTAACCTAGATGTTTTCATAACTTCACTTTCTTATGAAACTTGTCATTGTATACATTCTATTGTAAAGCCATTCAGGCAGTTAAGAATAACTCCCCTCACTCTGCTTCTTCTATCCAGTAGAACATCATCAGATAATTATCTCGTGTACCATATTCTTCTATTTTCCTCGCTTAGACAAGCAATTTTATTTTCAAGTGAAGAAACAATAACACATGTATTAAAGACTGAAATGCATAAAAATGCTTCCAGTGATCCACAGACAATGAAGCAATGCTAAGTATTTGAAAACAGAAAAAAAGTCAGTGGCATGACAAACTGATCCTCAAATGTATCACATACCATACAGTACACTGCTCTCTGATGGTTACTTTGATCCCCAAATGTATCAAACAGCATAACAGCTGCCTTAGTTTTGCACCTCAGGTTCATGTCATAGATTTAAATTTCCACAGATTCAAACTAAAAATAATATCAACATTTCGGTATATGATTAAATAAGTTAAAAATTACCTGATTAACAAGTACCTATGTACAAGTCAAACATTATTTATTTATGTATTCACTGCTATTTGATTAGAGGGTGCCTGGGCTTGTCTCTTAACTATTTTCCAAATGACTCAGGATCTAAGAAACAACAAGATGAATATGGTTAAACATTTACAGGAACACTATTAATTTACAACAGTTATTAATATACAACTGTGAAACTGATATTTTGATTTTATATACACACATATTATATATATATATATATATATATATATATATATATATATATATATATATGTGTGTGTGTGTGTGTGTGTGTGTGTGTGTAGACAAATGATATTACGCAAGCCTGCAACTAAACAAGACAATGACAGTTTGCATTTAACATTAAATAGTGGCCATAAAGTATGTACTTTCTGATTCCTTCAGATCTTCACTCACTTTTGCCTTAAAGCAATGTTTGTTATTTCCTTATTTTTAGAGGGAACAGAGTACATACAGGAAGTCCAAATTCTGATAATGTTTTTTCCCAATGGTTGATTTGTACTGAGGTCTTACTATGGTTGGTGTATAATACATTCCATTTCCTGATGCATAGTGAGGATAAGGTAAACTGGGATTTAAAATTCATTCTCTGATACAGGATGTCTGTGTAACCATGTAACACAAGGATAAACAAATTCAAAATCATCATTTAACTAGGGAAAAGTTGATATTTTAGGCAGATGTTCTGTGCAAATAGGGTTAGTGAACTTAATTTCCAAGGATCCTTGATACTACAGGAATTCTTTTCTATTCTGATTCTGTTTCCATTTTATTTAGCTGGGAACTACTGATCAATAGCTTTAGTGTTTTAATCTGATTGGCCGGAAAGTTTAACTTTAGAAAAGTCTTTCATCTTGCTGGTATAAAAGAATTACATTTTGTAAGATTCTACTCTTCTGTGCCTGACTGTTCACCTGTGGCTGGTTACAAGATCTGGAGTGCTTCTAAAAGCACAAAATCTGACTAATGACTGTAAGCCAAGGAACTTGTAAATAAAATACAAATTTATTCTTATCGAATGACGTGCTTTTCGTTGGCACAAAGGTGTCAACTTCTTCAGATTCAAAACAGTTTTGTGAAATACACACACCACTTAAAACAACTTACTCTTGTCATGTGATCAGCATCAGCTGGTGCTGCTGTTCTAGAGCCTGCTCATATTTAAAGTGATATTACATATAAAAAGCAGTAATAAAACACCTTGTGCACGCTGGTACAACGTTCAACAGACTGATAAAACCTAATCTAAGCTAAGCAGATTAACTACGCTTAGCAGTCATATCGACTGCTTAATAATAAAGAATAAATCAATTAGTGTTACAGTTAAACAAGTTAAACTTATGGCAATCCTGGTTGAATAACAATCTTAAGAAGTCAGAAAGTGTCAACCAACAACTCAGACAGGATTGGTTCTATGCTGTCAGTTAACTCAATTTTACAATACAAGTAAAAGTGTTAAAAATACATTAATAACCAATACGTTTATACAAATTGTACTTAAAAAAATGCTAACAAGCGACTATCTCAAGAAGTCAGAAATTGACCATTGGTCAAGGCCATTTTCTTAGAGTACAAATATTTAAGGTTTATAAGAGGTTTGCTGTTTATAAAAAACTACTAAGGGCTTGCCTACAAAAATACTTCTAGTTATAAAGTGCCAACTACTAAATAAACATAATCAAAAACACATTGTTGTAAGTTACAAAGTTCCTGCTTCATCTATTTAGACTTTTTAACTTTAAGAGGCAAGCAATATTGCAGGCATCATTCAGGCCAGGACTTAGAAATGCATTTAGTCTTACCTGCCATAACAGCTCATGTTCTTCGAGCATCAAGTTAAATGGTCCACCTCTTACATCAAAGTTCACATGGTCTATAACTTTTGAAAAGAAAAGTTGTGGTTACTGTGTTCAATAAGGTGTCTTGCTAATGGATTATCATCTTTTTTCTTTTCTATAGCATATGTGTGCTCGTATACTCTATCTTTTAGCTTACATTCGGTTTTACCGATGTAGAAGGCTGAGCATGCTTGGCACCTAGCCACATAAACCACAAGCTTAGAGTTACAGTTGTATTTAGACCTCAACTTGAAAGTCCTACCATTAACAACACAACTCTCCCCTATCTCAATGTGTCTGCACGTTCTGCAGTTATCGCACATAGTCATTCCTACTCACCTTGACAGGGGTCCCATACTCTTTCTTTCGAGCAAAGTTTTCAGGTTTGCTCCTTTTCTAAAGACAAGGTTTGGCACTTGTCCAAGTTTAATGGTCAAAGATCTATCAAGTAAGATTAATTCCCAATTTTTGTTTAAGATAAATCTGACCATTTGACTGTCATTGCTGAAAGTAGTTATGAAACTAGCTTGAAATTCTTTAGTTGTCTCCCCAGTTGTTACTTCTGCTGTCAATGCGTGGTTACTAATAGTGCTGCCCTCTGTCAAGTTCGTTACCTCAACATTTATTGTGTTTGCAAAATTACTGTTAAGTAAAGGTTTAACTACACCTAACTGTCTCTTAAGTCTCACTTCTGTTACCAAAGATTGTATCAGCTGTAAGGGGTAGCTTCGTTGTATAAACATATTGCTTAACAATAGACACTCGTCATTAAAATCTGAGTCTAAAGTAGTCATCCTGGCTGCTCTAATAAGTTGTCCTTTCACAGTTGAGCACTTCTGGTGATAAGGATGATTACTAGTAAAATGCAAAAATGAGTTAGAGTACGTTTCCTTTCTGTGTATTCTAGATACGTATCTCTCATTTATTATGTCTTTGACAAGTTTACAATCCAAGTAGTCAATAGAATTTGTGCTAAAACTAGATGTAAACCTTAAGAATTCAGTAGTTGAGTTTAAATACCTAATGAATTCTTGTGCCTGTTGTTCATCGCCCTTGAAGAGGATGAAAATATCATCCAAGAATCTGGTATAAAATGCTGTGCTCACCCTGTGTAGTGGATGTTTAAAAACAAAATTGTTTTCCCAAAATGCCATAACTAAATTGGCAAAACTACCTCCACAGGGTGAGCCCATAGCCACTCCACAATTTTGCAAGTAGAACTCACCATTGAATACAAAGAAATTGTTAGTTAAAATTATATCCAATAAGAGTTCCACTAATTGGATTTCTTGTGGTGGGGCGTCCCTAGACTTCATCATGAGGCTTACCCATTCAATTCCATCCAAATGTGGAATTGATGTATATAAGTCTTTAACATCTATGGTTAAAAAGTTGTTGTTTTTATCAAACCTCAATTTGTTAATGTTGTCTAAGAAGGCCCAAGAATCTTTGCAAACCTGTGGTTCTAATAATATGTATTTCTTCAAGATAGAGTCAACTACTTTGGAACAAGGGTACATAACAGACCCTCTCCCATCAATGAGTGGCCTCATTGGTGGGCCAGTTAGGTTTTTATGTACTTTGGGGATGCCGTAAAGCACTGGGATTTTAGTCCAGGACAGTGTGATGTAATTGTATGTGTCAATGTCTATCAGTGACTCAATAAATAAGTCACTGAGGTAACTCTTAATTCGACCATATGCAGTGTTGACTGCATTTAACGATACCTTACAGTATGCTTCACTATTTAGTAACATCAACATTCTATTGTTATAGTCAACAAAGTCCAAAATAACAATCCCACCCCCTTTATCTGGTTTCACTACCCTCACGGGTGAAGATTTTAACAAATTCAATAATTCATTTTCCTGTGATGTAATGTTCCGACACTTGTTTCTGTTCCCAAATTTATGTCTCTCTACGATGTGATGAAAGTCCAGTTCACAGATTTGCTCAAATACTCTTAAAGTCTGGTGATGAGGGGGGTTGAAAGTACTTGGAACCCTAAGAGCATTGTTTGAAGTAGTATGGTTCCCAAGTAAAACCGTTAAGTTCAATTTTCTGACAAACAGTTTCAAGTCAAGAACCAGGTGTTCCAAGCTAGAAGGTTTACTGGGAACAAACGTGTTACCCTTTGCTAGGAAGTCAACTAGTGCGGGGTCAATGTGCAAGGAAGAATAATTAAAGATTTTAAAATCCCCTGTTGAATTCAAGAGAATGTCTACCCCCAAAGGGGGTATATCCCCTATATCTTGAATCTGTTGTTGTGTTTTGTTGTCAACTACAATAGAATTAGGACTACCCATGTTGTCAAGGGTAGAATCCGCATTGGTGTTAAGCAAAATTTGTGTATTCCCACCTAGTGCTGCTGCTGACTGTGCACTAGATGGTTTAGGATAAGCAGTGCCAGTATCATAAGCTTGTCGGTCTCTATTGATCTTCTTAAGCTTATTTGTTTTAAGTCTCTCCAATAGCTGATCTATACTAAAAAAGCTTCTTTCATAATCAAACTTGTATCTCAGGAAGTCCAAGTCTGTAGTGATCTCAGTGTTCAAAACAGACACTTCCTTAATCAAAGTTTCAATATAAAGGTTGTAATGTTTAATCATTAAGCTCATTAAGTCAAAGCCTTGTTTGTCAAACAAAGATACCAGTTCCAGATGAAAAGGTGAATCAGCAATTAAACCGGTGGGATATTGGTGATAGCACAACCCTTTAGGAACAATGTGTTGATCAAGGCAAGTATTAAAATACATGACTTCTAGTTGGAGCTTTTTCATTTTTAGTAATTTGTTATCAAACAATTTTAGTTTATCATTAATAGTTTGTAAACCAACCTGTACGTTGTTTGAAGAACTAGCCGGTCACTCACTGTTTAACCCATTCACAAATGACAAGTTAGAAGTGTTTGTAACCCATTCACTGAATGTTGGAGCGCCAATAAGCCCTGTCCTCCGTTGTATCTCTGGTTGTAATTGTAGTACAGTGGGTTGTTGTCAACTACCCTGCAGTCCAGCTGAAAAATTATTCCTTGGTGACGCTTGTGCTGCTGGAATAGAGTTGTAGAGGTAACGAACTTGACAGAGGGCAGCACTATTAGTAACCGCGCATTGACAGCAGAAGTAACAACTGGGGAGACAACTAAAGAATTTCAACCTAGTTTCATAACTACTTTCAGTAATGACAGTCAAATGGTCAGATTTATCTTGAACAAAAATTGGGAATTAATCTTACTTGATAGATCTTTGACCATTAAACTTGGACAAGAGCCAAACCTTGTCTTTAGGAAAGGAGCAAACCTGAAAACTTTGCTCGAAAGAAAGAGTATGGGACCCCTGTCAAGGTGAGTAGGAATGACTACATGCGGTAACTGCAGAACGTGCAGACACATTGAGGTAGGGGAGAGTTGTGTTGTTAATGGTAGGACTTTCAAGTTGAGGTCTAAATACAACTGTAACTCTAAGCTTGTGGTTTATGTGGCTAGGTGCCAAGCATGCTCAGCCTTCTACATCGGTAAAACCGAATGTAAGCTAAAAGATAGAGTATACGAGCACACATATGCTATAGAAAAGAAAAAAGATGATAATCCATTAGCAAGACACCTTATTGAACACAGTAACCACAAGTTTCTTTTCAAAGTTATAGACCATGTGAGCTTTGATGTAAGAGGTGGACCATTTAACTTGATGCTTAAAGAACGTGAGCTGTTATGGCAGGTAAGACTAAATGCATTTCTAAGTCCTGGCCTGAATGATGCCTGCAATATTGCTTGCCTCTTAAAGTTAAAAAGTCTAAATAGATGAAACAGGAACTTTGTAACTTGCAACAATGTGTTTTTGATTATGTTTATTTAGTAGTTTGGCGCTTTATAACTAGAAGTATTTTTGTAGGCAAGCCCTTAATAGTTTTTTTATAAACATCAAACCTCTTTTAAACCTTAAATATTTGTACTCTAAAAAAATGGCCTTGACCAATGGTCAATTTCTGACTTCGTATAAACGTATTGGTTATTAATGTATTTTTAACATTGTTACTTGTATTGTAAAATTGAGTTAACTGACAGCATATAACCAATCCTGTCTGAGTTGTTGGTTGACAATTTCTGACTTCTTAGGATTGTTATTCAACCAGGATTGCCATAAGTTTAACTTGTTTAACTGTAACACTAATTGATTTATTCTTTATTATTAAGCAGTCGATATTGACTGCTAAGCGTAGTTAATCTGCTTAGCTTAGATTAGGTTTTATCAGTCTGTTGAACGTTGTACCAGTGTGCACAAGGTGTTTTATTACTGCTTTTTATATGTAATATCACTTTAAATATGAGCAGGCTCTAGAACAGCAGCACCAGCTGATGCTGCTCACATGACAAGAGTAAGTTGTTTTAAGTGGTGTGTGTATTTCACAAAACTGTTTTGAATCTGAAGAAGTTGACACATTTGTACCAACAAAAAGTGCTTCATTCAATAAGAATAAATTTGTATTTTATTTACAAGTTCCTTGGCTTAGAGTTATTAGTCAGATTTTGTGGATTATCAGTTTGTTTTTTTGGTTTGTTTCAGTGCTTCTAAAAGCAGCTGGAAATACAAAGTTGATATGAGTATATTTTTGCACTTGCTCTAGCTGTTTCAGTGATATTTAACAATCCTTAGCTGCATTTATTTATTTTTTGTTGAATTTGTCACTGCTTTTCAGCCTGCACTTGTTAAAGAAATTCAAACAGTTTGTTACTGTACTGCTCTTAGATTGTTGTTTTAACAGTATTCTGCAAAATTCGTGTTTTGTGAACATATCTCAGAGTTAGTGAACTTATTTCCAAGGATCCTACGCCTCTACTATAAATTTAGTATTGGATTTCCTCCCAGTCCCATCACATCAGTTCATTCTGTTGATTACAGTGAGATCATTTGGGAAGGCCCACCCCCTTAGTTTCATAACCTTGAATTATCTTCTGTTTCCTCCTTTTCTACTTAACTAAAAATACACTTTATTCAGCAGCTTTTACTGTATTTGTGTCTCTTTCTACTTTATTACTTTATTTTGCTTTTACTGCTTTTTCTTAAAGTGTTCAATTGCATTTATTTTGCTGCATTTATTACTGCTTGTTAGTAACCTGATTAAATTGTAATTGCTACCCTAAGGGTTCAAGAACTTGGGCTTCAGGCAAGTTATTTTGCATTAAGAAGGTTTGTGGTCTACACTCTTGTGGGAGGAGATGGTATCCTCTGCCATTCTGAGCTGGGAATTGCTGGGTAAAGGCTTATTGTGTGTTGTTCTAAGTGCCTTTGTTTCAATTTAAGCACTTGGGTTCCAAACCAGTTATTTTACATTAGGCAGATTTGTGATCTACACTCTTGTGGCAGAAGAAGATAACCTATACAATTCTAAGCTGGGAACTGATGGTTAAAGGCTCATTGTGTCTGTTATTCTGAAAGTGTCTTAGTTCTGGTTCAACATTTGCACTCCAACCCAATTATTTTACATTGAGAGGGTTGTGTTCTAGATTTTTGTGGAAGAGAGTGTGGCCTATACCCTTCTAAGCTGGGAATTTCTGGTGAAGGCTTATTGTGCCTATTTTAAGTGTCTATTCTGGTTTAAGGACTTGGGTTCCAAACCAGTTACTTTATATTAGGAGGATTTGTGGTCTAAACTCTTGTGGCTGGACTGGATAGCCTACACCCTTCTATACTGGAAATTGTTGATTGAAAGACTATTGTGTCTGTTATTCTGATGTGTCTTAGTTCTGGATTAAGCACTTGGGCTCCAAAACCATTTGTTTTACATTAGGAAGATTTGTGGTCTAGAGTCTTGTGTGGGGTAGTGTAGTCTACACCCTTCTAAGCTGTGAATGGCTGCTTTACTTAAACTGTTTTTTTTTTTTTTTCTGCCGTTGAGACTGATTTTATGCACTTTGTATTCCTAGAAGTTCTGCATTTTATAGCATAGGCTAAATTCAGACTTGCTGAATCTAGACTGTTTGGTATCACACGAGCACTAAAACCGGCTCTTCACTGAGATACTGAAAGATCTGAGGCATTTGTTGCTTCCAACTAACTATAAGCACCTGTTTTAGCTCTTATATTGGACTTTTAATTTGAATTTGCATTCTCCTGTCTGCTTGAATTGTCTTAACTGTTTTTCGCCACATTTTACTGTATACTGTAATAGTTCAGATGTAGCATAGCCTAGTTCCAGGTTTGCTGTTTCTGGGTCTGTTTTGCAATTTCTGAGCATTAAATCCAAACCACCTTTGTTGGTGAAGGCCCTTCTGCACCCTTGTGGGAGGAGAGTACTGGCTGTGATCCATCTAATTGAGGGTGACTGGACTAAAGCTTAGATATAGTGTTGTTATTGGCTAGTTTGAGTTGAAAGGGTTATTTCTTGTTTTATTTAAGCCACACATTTATGCGTGTTTGCATGCAGTGCACATGGCAGTGGCTACTGTTGGTGGTTATAGACACAAATGTTTTGCTTGTTAAATTTTCCCTTAGCACTTTGCTTGTGGTCTTCCAGAGGTTTTTCGTGGCCTTGCTCTACTTTCAGGTAGAATACTAAGTCTAGCTCCAGAGATACAAACACACCTCTCACCCACTATCCATTCCTAAGTGGAACTTCTTTTCCTAACCATAAAAATTTACCTAACACTATGGAAAGAATATTTCCCACAGGTTCTCCAGCAACTTGGTCAACATGGGCATCCTGAGGCAGTGTAGCAAATGCCTCGCATTCACCTACAGCCCTCTACTCCTAGTCCAAACAAACTCAACATGTAAGAGATGCAACTATATTAACAACCTTGAATCCATGCTCTCTCACACAACAGTCAGTACATATGACAATGAGCAGATTGTCAGCATGCACAGCTCAACTCCTACTCCACCCAAACCAACATCATACATACCTACATACGTGGAGGTCCTGAACAGAAACATACCTAAACACCAGAGACCTCCCAAACCACAAACACAAGCATACTACACATAATATTTCCTCTGTAGAACACAATACATATAATAGCTCATGCACCAGTATCTCATCTGTCAATCACTTAAGGCAAAACTTAAAAATCAAACATATTAGTCATAGGTGATTCCATCGTGACACATGCAGATGTTCCTCTCACCAGGCTGGATAAGGAACAGGTCACAGTCAGCTGTCTATGAGGTGCTAGGATACAGCATATCACACATGCACTCAAGTCTCTCAACAACAGGTACTGTTATGAATCCATCATAGTCCATGTTGGTGTGAATGACTTGAGACATACCTGTCTGGACTATATGAAGAGAGACATGAGAAAGCTTTCAGACTATGTGTCTCAGGCAGGTATGTCCCTAGCCTTAAGCAGCATTTTACCTTCACCTAGGAAGATGCCTCAATACAAACAGAAAATTATTGACTTAATAATTGGCTTAGTTTCTGATGTCACTCTAAGGGGATCCAGTATCTGTCAGCCTGGAAAGACATGATCAACAGACATTGAAGCTTTGTCAGAGATCACTCATTACTCTTTACTGAGGCAGCAACCTTTTTTCCATTAAATATTGAAAAATATGTATGTTTACCATACAAAAAATATTGCCTTTTCATCCCCATCTGTCATAGGATCATAGGAAGCTACTAGGCTAATGGTCCTAGGGCCCTTACAAGCCTAGCCAAGTTCTACCCTTATTTTCACAATCAGCAACTATTGCCCGTGTCCAAGAAGGACACAGGTGGAACCCCTGGGGTGAATTTATGGTTACCCATCCACTTGTCCAGATTGTGTTTGAAGAGGGCCAATAAAGTGCTCTGTTTGATATGAAGTGGGAGTCTGTTCCACAGATGTGGTAACCTCTGAGAGGCAAATCTGTCCCTCCAGGAAGTTCTATTAATATCACTTACCAGGTTAAGGTTTTAGAATGAGTAAAATGTGTACCATTTGACTTGTAGATGTGCAGCATTTCTAATAAAGCAGGGTAAGAGACTGCCTTATATTCAAGGGAGAGATTGCCTCTGAGAAGTTTCTATGAAAAAGAATAAAGTGGCAGTGATTTCAGACTCTCCATACAAGACAGATGCAGAATACCATGAATTTTCTTTTTGAGGAACCTTTGTGGTCTCTCCAATTGCTGCAGGTGCTTGGAAAGATAAATACTAAAAGGGTGTTGTACTCAATTCTTGGCCTGATGAGGGAAGAGTACAGGGAGGTTGTAACTTCTTTTTTTCCTGGAGAAAATGCTCTTACTTATGAGATGTGCAATATAGAATGCCCTTTTTACCACTGTGGAGACATGGTGATTAAAGGTAAGGTTGCTGTTAACCTGTGTGCCCAAATCTCTCACCACTGAGCGTGTGCTTAAAGTGTTGGTACCAAAAGGGATGATAATATATATTTTTTTAGTTTAAGACCATGACTTTGGCACAAATCATTTGTTTGTGTAAGACCCTCTTGTAGGATGTTGACATCATTTGGATATTTTATGATTGCTCCAAGTTTGTGATCATTGGCAAACTTTGTCAGCCATAGACTTTTATTTTTTGCTTGTACTTAGGAGAAATAGATTATCAACAGTAGAGGACCCCGGACTGATCCCTGTGAAACACCACTGGTTACAGGTTTGCTGATGGAGGTGGATTCCCCTATTTTGACTATATGTGTTCTATCAGTGAGCAAGTTAGTGACCCATCTAATGATATAAGGGTTGATCCCCAGCTGGTGAGTTTGTAAATGATGCCCGAGAGGGGGATAGTGTCAAAAGCCTTGGCTAAGTCCAGGTAGGCTGTATGCACAGATTTCTCCTCTTCCAGGATCTTGGTGACTGTCTCGAAGAAGTCCACCAGGTTTAACAGGCATGGTCTCCCTTTAACAAATCAAAACTGAGTAGGGTCAGGTGTTTGGAGATTACCTATATCTTTGTTGATAAGGTACATGATGACTCACTGTATGGTCTTGCAGATAAGGCTAATCAGGTTAATTGGTCTATAGTTCCTAGGGTGAGTGGAAGCACCACCTTTGTGTAAGGGAATAATGGTGGCTGTTTTCCATTTAGATGGGATGAAGCCAGTGCTTAGACTATGATTGAAAAGAGTACCCAATGGTGTTGCTAAGTCATTTTGGAGTCCATGTAAGAAGCAGCCTGGGATGATATCAGGTCCCATAGATGATGTGTTTTTGGCCTTAGAGAGTGTGTTTATGACCCGCTCATTAGAGATAGAAAGTAGGGGACAGGTGGTACGGATGTCAAGGGGTAGGTGCACTGGGGACAGGGGAGTGAAGTTTTCACATAACCTGTCAGGCAACAGATTATCTATAGCCACAGGCTCAGTATATGTGGTATCACTAACTACCAGTTCAGCACAGATCTGGGCCTTTACTTTTTGGTTACGGCTGTAATTAAAGAACGCCTTATGGTTGTCCTTAGTTGAGGAAGCTAATCTGGATTTGTAATTTGCTTTGGAGGACCTCACAAGAAGTCTTATTTACTTGGTTAAGCTGAGGAGGGAGTGTTTCCAGTTTAGAGCTCTCTCCCACTTACTTTTAGACATCAATTTCTTCCTCTTATTGTAAAGCATGTTAAAGGCAGTTGTCCACCAGGAAGGTTTGCTCTTCCTTGAGAAGCTCATTTTGGTCCTATCAGGAACAGCCAAGTCAATGCAGTTATACAGGTGTTTGTATAAAACATTAGTATAGAATTGGTATAGTTGCCAGTTCCATCTGAGGGGGAAGATGTAGTGAAGCTATTTATACCATCCCAGAAAAGGATATAATCTGCTTTGGAGAAATTTTTTAGTTTATTTGCTGCTAAGGTGGGTGGGGGGTCAGGTGTAATAGCTTCTTCAAATGAGACTTTGTGGTCAGATCTCACAAGGGAAGACCTCACAGTGTGGTTGCTACAGTGCTCCCCCATATTGGTAAGCACCAGATCCAGGATGCTGGCACCCCTTGTGGGGATGTCAACCAGCTGGTTCAAAGCAATGGAATTAATGAAATTGAGGAGCTTTTGGGCAATTGAGTTTGAGCACAAGTAATTTACCCAATTAATGGATGGGAAAAGTCACCCCAAACCATGGTGTTTGGATGTATCTTGATAGACACAGTTAGACCCAAATAAGCAAAGCGGGTATCCTGATTCATGGAGGGGGTCCTGTAACTGGCAATGACATGAATAGGTGTCTTACCAACAATTAATTGCACCTGAAGTATCTCCAGGGAATCATACTGTTTAACCAACCTGGAAGTTATTTATCTTTAATGAAGATTGATACACAGCCTCCTTTAGTTTTCATACCTTCAGTTTGTGGTCTGAACATGTGGAAGGAGGTGCAAACCAGTATGGCTGGGATGCTCTCCATAGCCTTGAACCAAGTTTTCATGACTGTACAGATGTCTGCATCTTCCAAGGTAAGGACTGCTTCCAGTGAGTGCAGTTTAATGTTAAGACTCCTAGCATTTAGCAGAATAACACTGAGATTGTTTTTAGATGGAGTGTTTATGTCCGGAATTTTTTATTTGGGACACTGCCTAAAAAAAGGCACTATGGGGGTGGCAAGAGCCTTAGCCAGTAGCCAAAATCCTTGAGGTGACAGATGAAGACCATCACTGGCAAAGCATCACGGTCTGCCAATCATGTCATCCTAGTCTGATAGATACTGGATACCCTTAGAATGACACTAGAAACTAAGCCAATTATTGAAGTCACTCATTTTCTATTTGTCTTGAACATGATCCTTTGTGAAGGTTAAATGTTGCTTAAGGCTAAGTACATACCTGCCTGAGATACATAGGCTGAGAGCTCAGTCATGTCTCTCTTCATATAGTCCAGAGAGGTATGTCTCAAATTGTTCGCACCAATATGGACTACAACGAAGTCATAACAGTACCTGGCCTAGGAATACAGGGTTGTCAGTGAACATGAGGCAGTTGCTACACTGCCTCAGGATGCCCATGTTGACCAAGCTGCCTGGAGAAACTCTGGGAAATTGCCCATCCATAATGTTAGGTAAATGTATATGGTCAAGAAAAGAGGTCACAATTAGGAATGGCTGGTACCTCTGAGGCTAGGCTTAGTGTTCCACCTGACAGTAGATCAGGGCCACAAAAAACTCTGGAGGACCACAAGTGAAGTGCTAAGGGAAATTTTAACAAGCAAAATTTTGCATCTATAACCACTAAGAGTAACCACTGCTATGCAGCAGTGCACTATGGTGTGCTGCACGCAAGCAAGTGCAATCACAAGGCTTAAGTACAACAAAAAAATAACCCTTGTATCTCAAACTAGCCAATAAGGATACTCTATCTGAACTTTACTCCAATCACCCTTGATTAGATGGGACCCAGACATCAATCTCCTCCCTCAAGGGTGCAGAAGGGCTTTCACCAACAAGGATGGCTTAAATTTGATGCTTAGGAGTTACAAAACAGACCCAGAAACAGCAAACATGGAATTGGGTTATTCATACCTCTCAACCTGAAAACATCAAAAATCTGGTAAAACTCGACAAAAATCTGTACGTTGATTAACATAAAGTTTGCATGCATAATTATGCAACCCCACCAACTCCAATGGAAT